>NC_081541.1:32186920-32230508 GCF_901000735.1 Corylus avellana | reverse complement strand
TTACAACACTATTACAGATAAGTGAAATGTAAATGAATTGGCCAGTATGCTTGTTCAAGAAGAGGCAAGGCTTAAGCAACAAGAATATCATCTAGTTCACCATGTAAGTCAAGGAGCTAGAAATAAGCTTAAAAGTGGCAAAACGATAAAGTCAACTATAGTTAATGGACATCCTAAAGCAATTGAGGTTCATGAGAAGCAATAAAATAGTGTCAAGTGTCATTTTTGCAAAAAGTTTTGGCATGTTGAGAAAGATTGACAAAAACTTATGACATGGTTCAAAAAGAAAGGTAAACATTTAGCTTGTGTATGTTTCGAATCAAATCTCATTGAAGTTTCTTCCTATACGTAATGGATTGACTCAAGTTATAGTGTTTATGTTTTTATTTCGATCCATGGCTTTCTTTTTTGTTTGTTTCTAGATATTGGTTATTGCTTAGATTTGTTTTCAGACACTTTATGTTCCTTCTATTTCTCTAAATTTGGTTTCTTTGTCTAAACTTGATCTTGATGGCTATTACTTCACATTCCGTAATAAAATATTCAGTTTATTTTATTTTATTTTTTATTAAAAAAAATACTTCTTTTTTTGGTTTTGGGATTCTACGTGATGATTTGGATAAATTGAATCTTAATAGCCATTTTGCCGAATGCCTTTTAACCTTGCATCATAATGTTGGAACTAAACATAGCCCGATTAATGAGAAGTTCTTTTAACTCACCATTTTTTTGGTAGAGAAAAGTATTTTATTACTTTTATTAATGACTTTTTACGTTGCAGTTATATCTATTTGTTACATAAAAGAATCTCAGGCAGTGGATGACTTCAAGGTATACATTGCTGAGGTTGAAAGACAATTAGATAAAATAGTAAAGGTTATCAAATCAGATAGCGGCGGTGAGTATTATGGAAGCTATAATGGATTGGGTCAATGCCTACCCGATTTGCTAAACTCTTTAGAAAGTATGGCATTTGTACACATTACACCATGCCAGGTACATCTCAGCATAACGAAGTAGCTAAGTGGCATAATCGTAGTCTAATTAGTAATTTCTCTTTACCTATTTCATTGTGGTTGGAAGCCCTTAAGACCGCTTTATATTTATTAAATAGAGTTCATACTAAAGTAGTTTCAGAAACTCCTTTTGAACAGTAGACTAAAGACACCTACATGTTTGGGGTTGTCCAGCGGAAGCTAGAATTTACAATCCACATGAAAGGAAATTGGATTTCAAAACAATTAGTAGTTACTTTATTGATTATCTAGAAAAATCCAAAGGATATAGGTTTTAAAGTCCTACATATAGTACGAAAATTATTGAAACCGGTAATGCCAAATTCCTTGAGAATGGTGAAATCAGTGGGAGTGATAAACCACAAAATGTGGTTATTCAAGAAGTTAATGTACAAGTCCCACTATCCATAACTTCTTAAGAAGTTGTTCCTACAGTTGTACAATCGTTTGACAATTTTGAACAATAAGTTAATGATTGGTCACTCCATAATGAGATTATCACCAATTATAGAAAAAAATAACAAGAAATGGCGTTAAGGAGTTCTGAAAGAAAACAAAGATTCATTATTTCAAATGATTATGTGGTTTATTTACAGGAATCTAATTTTGATATAGGTAAGAGTAAGGATTTGGTTTGATTTTCATAAGCCATTGAAAGTAATGATTTTGTTAAATGCATTGATGTCATGAATGATGAGTTGAAATCAATGGACCAAAGTAAAGTCTGGGACATCGTTGAATTGCTTGAAGGATATAAGACAGTCGGTGTAAATGGGTCTTCAAGACCAAGCATGACTCCCATGGAAATATCAAACGATATAAAGCGAGACTTGTGGCCAAAGGTTTTAACTTATAAAATAGGCATTGATTATAAGGTGTCTTTCTTTCTTGTTTCCAAGGACTTACTTAGAACTATTATGCCTTTGGTAGCTCATTATGATTTAAAGTTGTACCAAATAAATAGAAGTTTAGAAGAGGAAGTTTATATGGACCAGCTAAAGATTTCTTAATAAAGGGAAAATAGCACATGGTTTGCATATTAAATAAGTCAATATATGGACATAAATAAGCTTCCAAACAATGGTATCTTAATTTTAATTATACCATTACTTCCTTCGGTTTTAAGGAAAACATTGATGATCGGTGTATATACTTGAAGATTAGTGAGAGAAAGTTTTTGTTCCTGATTATCTATGTATGACATTTTTTCTTGCTAGTAGTGATCTTGGTTTGTTGTACAAAAGTCAAAACCAATGAATTTCTCTCTAAGAACTTTGAAATGAAAGATATGGGTGAGGCAACCTATGTAATAGGAATTAAATATTTAGAGATCAATCACATAGTTTGTTAGGGTTGTCTCAGTAACGATATATTGAAAGAGTTTTAGAGAGATTTGGCATGGAGAACTATTCAACTAGTGTTGCTAAAATTCAAAAAAGGGATAAGTTTAGTCTTATACAATGTCGAAAAAATAATGGAAACCTCACGCTTCTTGTAACATCCCCGGCCCGTTAAGGCTGAGTTTGCCACTTTTCTTCTTTTATAACAAAAGTTCTTGCAAAGATCTATAAGGTCTATCAGAGTATTTGATTTTAAAGGATACAATAAATATATAAAACATCATTCAAAAGATTTTATTACAAGCGAAATTTGAAAACATTAAACTTTAGTTGCGAAAAATCATATTATTACAATAATTGATATGAAAAGACTTTGAAAGTTAATAATTATTCCCGCCCCAATTCCGGCCTTCTATTCCAGCGTCCTTTCTACCTGAAAACAAGAAATAAAACTGAATGAGCCCAAAGAGGGCCCAGCAAGTAAAATCCACAACCATAAATAGTTTTGCTCCTTGTTCTCAGTTTTGATAATCGTTTTCTCAAATAAATATACATCCAGCCATAATAATAATACATGTATGTACGGTTGTATCTTCCGTAGCATATACGTACTATTACATCATCATCATAATGCATCGCTATAAATCATCTTTATAAATCAACATAGTATATCATCGTTGAAAATCATCATAGTATATCATCATTGAAAATTATCATAGTATATCATCGTTGAAATTCATCATAGTATACCATCATTGAAAATCATCATAGTATATCATCGTTGAAATCATATTATCGTTTTTCTCATATTAGGGCCCATGTACACTATTACCCCTGTGTACGAGGGTTGCGGGTCCTTGTGACCATGGCACTGAACTGTGGCCTCAGCCATGCCCGACCGTCAATTAACTCTTTTCTTGGTGCACTCAACGGTCATGTTGATGGAATACCACCTTCTGGCATAGACTCCTTCAGTGGTTTCTCCTCCATCCGAGTATCAGTACCGAACTCATCTCATCTCATCTTGGGGCCAAAAATACTCTCCTCCATACATGTGTCCTCATTTCATAAACATTTAACTCATTTCTTGTACTTTTCTTTGTACTTCTTTTGATGCATCTTAGGGCAACATGTAGGAGGGTTTATCATCATTCTTCTTTCTTATAATCATCATCATTTTCTCAACTTTCTTTTCTCAAAAATGGAAACTTTTCCAAATATAAACTTGTGTACTTAGAAAGCATTTAAAGAAATAGAAACTTTCTAAATAATTCTTTTAGAAATCCTTCATGCATGCAACATATCTCCATGACAGGTAAATAAAATAATCATTTACAGTTTGATACAAGAATGACTAAATAGCATGACATGAAGTAATTTTAGAAGGGGTAGTGAATTTACTTACTTCTAGACTGAAGCTAAAAGTGGTCTGAAGGATCTAGTTGCTCCAATCTGACTAACACTACTAGTATATCTTTCAAACTAATTTCTCAAGTCCGTTCTCTCTCGTATTCTTTCTTTCTTGCAACGCTTTGTCTCGCCCTTTCTCTCTCTGTTTCGTGTAAACACTTTCAGAAAGAAGAAAGACCGAGTAGAAAACGGAAGAATGAAGAATATGTGGAAGAGAAGGGAGAGGAGTAGTGAAATTTGTGAAGGGTGAGGACTCTATTTATAGGAAACCATCTCCATCTACCAATCTTCATCTACAACCCTTCATCCACTAATCTCCATCTATAATTCTCCATCTACTAGTACTTATCTATAAATCTCCACCTACTAGTATCCATCTATAAATCTCCATCTACTAGTATCCATCTATAAATCTCCATCTACTAGTATCTATAAATCACCTACTAGTATCCATCTATAAATCTCCATCTACTAGTATCCATCTATAAATCTCCATCTACTAGTATCCATCTATAAATCTCCATCTACTAGTACTTATCTATAAATCTTCACCTACTAGTATCCATCTACAATTTTTCTTACCATTTACTATCCTATTTTCACCAATTACCATTCTCTAATTACCACTCTCTGTAATATCATAAATTTCCCCAGAATTAAAATCATAGGCTAAAATGGATATCAAAATAACATCATCATCAAAATAATCTGTTTAAATAACTTTGAAAATTCCGGGGCGCTACACTTCTATTGTAAGAAACTTGATGTATGCATGGACTTGCAATAGACCAAACATCAATTTTGCAGTTGCTATGTTGGGCACATATCTAAACGATCCTAAAATGAATCATTAGAAAGCTACAAACAATTGATGAGGTATTTGTGAGGAATAAAAGATTTTATACTCATTTTAAAGAGGTCTGATCATTTAGAGAAGATTGACTAGTCTAATTTAGACTCTATTGAATTTGTGGCATGCTTTGAGGCTACATTTCATTTATTATGGTTGCAGAATTTTATCTCAGGACTTGGAATTGTCAACACTAATGCCAAGTCGCTGATAATTTATTGTGATAATTTTGCATTTATATTTTTCTCGAAGAACGACAAATATTCTAAAGATGCTATAAGCATATGAAGATTAAATATTTTGTCATTAAGGAGAAAATTCAGAAACAACGAGTGTCTATAGAACATATTAATAAAGAGATCATGATTGCGGATCCATTAAAGGGTTACCAACAAAGACATTTAAGGAACATGTTAACATAATGAGTCTTGATTGTAACCTATAATGTCCGTTTATGGATTGCATAATGTTTATTTATGTTATTAGATACTTTTGAGGTCACATTAAATATGTTTATGGTTTTCTTGTTTTCCATTTTGTACGTTCATATAAGATTGGATGAATCATGAATGATAATAGGAATAGTCTTTGAAAAAAGACATTTTTGTGGACCATTTTTTAGACACTTCTCATTTATGAACCATGATTGAATAGGTTGCTAGAGTTGTGGTACATGGAAGGGACTACGTTGTCTTTTGATGTACAACCACCATGACTTACACTAGTAGGTTGTTTAATTATGATATTTAGGATTATCAAATTAAAGTAAGAATGGATTAAATTTTTGTGCACATAATGCTATCATCATTGAGTCTAAAATAATATTAGTCATATGGGCCAAGTGGGAGAATGTAAGAATTTAATGTTCTACATTACATGGCACATATGAGTATTTATTAGACTCCTAAAGTTATGAGATTATTTAATCATAATCCTTAATAAATTGCTGGTTAATTAATTAAGAAAAGTGGTTTCCTATTGAATTAACTCTTACTTTAATGGAAAGTTGAGTTATAAAGGAATAAATGACCGATTTCTGGTGTTTACGCTTTCAAAAAAGAGTTAAAGAAGCAATGGATTCGGGTATGTTTCTTTTTATTAATTTATTGTGAAATTCATGATAGTTAAGATCTTAGAAGTTATAGTATGTTATGTCAATTTTATGTTTACAACAACCTCTTCGAACCCATAATTGACGAGTTGCATCCGATTCTATACTTTTCGTGGTAGCTGGCTCCTATACCAAATTAAATTATCACTTATCTCAAAAGCTTAAACAGATAGGAAGATGTAAATTTAATCATTTAATCAATACATTCATACTCCTCCTCATGCGTGGATTCAAACTCCCTTTAAATAGAGGATGCATAACGCATGAAATATTTAATTTAAATAAAGGATGAATCGATAGAGTTAAGGTTAGCGCAAGAACTCTAGCATTAAAATATGATGAAGCACTTGAAGTTTGTTAAGAAAACTAAATACGGAAATGATGGCGGAAGCAAGCGAGAGACAAATAATTACGGGTGGTTTGGCGTTAGACACCTATGTTCACCACTTAAAATGGCCCTTAAGGCTACAATGTGTTTTCATTCACTTATTTGTCTACAATACAAAAGTCTCTATTTATATGGTAGTAAATAAATACAAATATGGTAATCAAATCCTCTCGATTTGATTATAATCTCAAGATTTGATTACAATTAACCCATAAATAACGAATATTTCAATAATAGTCATGATAGCTAATGGCTGTGTGAATGGATGTCACACTTTAAGGAACATTATTTAGATTTATGTGATTCTATATATTTGTGGTACATTTTCTGAATTGTTAGTAATTCGAATAATTCAATTAAAAAATGAGACTGTAAAGCCCACTTCCTTGGGACAAATGAAGCTCACAACCCTCTTCTTTATGAAATTATCCAACTTGTTAGCAATTTAAACGCTCTAAAAGCAAAGGAAATCCAAATTTTAAATGCACAACCAAAATAGTTGGATAGAGGGTTTAAGACATGCAATTGATGTCAAAAACGTTTTTTTTATACAAAAAAAAATAAAAAATGAAAGAGGATAATGATAGTGAAAAGATGGGATGAGTTGATTTAAGAGAGGACACAAACAAAAGTAATGGGGGAGGAATGGATGAATGGAATCTTCACAGCACTTTCCATTGGTTCCCTGTGTTGAGGGGAAGAAGATCCTCTCCGGTCCTTATGCATCAGAGAGGTCTCCGGTTAATGGCGTTGATAGCCTTAGGAAAAGTCTCAAGGCCATTAAACTATCATGTTTCACCTATCTAAAATCCTTAGGTAAACGCGCTTTTTTAAAAAACTCCCTAGGTATTTTTTTTCGGAAATTTAGTCCTGGGTCACTCGAAACTACTAAAAAACTCCTTACCGTTAATTTTTGTTAACTTCCGTTATTTGAGTTAAACGCACCGTTTTACATAAGTCCACCTCAGTAGAATTTTGTATCCTACGTGTTCACATTGGACACGTTAGATATAAAACTCACCGTTTTGGACCATCCAAAACGGTGAGTTTGGCTTAAACTTGAGGGCTTCTTTTTTGAAACCCTCAAGTTTCAGACGGTCAAAATACCAGCCTCCCGATACACCTCAAGCGGCAACCCACCGACGCAGACCCCGCCGGCGACAGAACCCACCGGAGACAGAACCACCGGCGACAGTACCCACCGGTTAAATCACCCATTCCGGCGTCACTTTTCCGGCTAGGTTTCCGTCAAATCACAATATTTTGATTCGGAAAAAATCTGGTTTCGACGAAGGTATTTTCCAAAATTTCTTTGTGGGTTTTGTTGATTGACTGAAATGGAAGCCTTTAATAGTTGTTTTTGAATTTTTTTGTTGTGTTGGAAGCTTTTGGTCGAAACCCCATCCCCAACCTGTTTTTTGTCCAACATCTGTCCCCATCCGCAACTTGTTTTTTGTCCAACATCTGTCGAATATTGCACTTGTGAGCCAATATTAGTGTTGATTGGCAGTGGGTGTGGTCCACCTTGGTTGTGGTCCTGGAATGAGACAGTTGTTGTTTCGTGTGCACTAGCAAGTTTGGTCAAGGGGGATTTTGTCGTGTTAGGCAGAAGGGATTCTATCAATTTTTTTCTGTGGGGCTTAATTTCCTTCCATTTAATGTACAACTCAACTTGCTCAATATACAACTCACCGTGCTCATTCTAGAAGGGTATGGATGTTCTGAATTTGTAGAAGTCAAATTTGGTGTTTAATTTATCTGTTATTTTAATATGAGATTTAATTTGGATGAGACATTGATAATGAAATAGTAATTTGAAGATGGTATATATATATATATACTGTTCTTTATATTTAAAATTTTTTTCCTTTCGTAGTTACCTCAACCACATTTTGCCTTAAACAAAAGGTTTTATTATCTCATGAGCTGTCTTCTAGGATAAATTGTCTATATCCTCTTGTGATAGCTTTCCAATATGAGATTTAATCTCTCACGCTCACAAGTGTATATAATTGTACCTATATTCAACTACTTTCTTGGATTACATGCCCTCCATGCTATTGTGCATGGTAAATTTCATGTCAATCTGGTGGGATTTACTATAATCTAAAACTTATTTATTTATAAGCTTGTTTAAAATTCTTTTTAAAAAAACTTTATCTTTAACATTTCCAGATTAGATAGTTTCTAATCTCTCATTCTCTTAATATTTAGCAAGCATGATGGACATGTATATTAATATAATGTAATGGTGACTTTGGCAAAATAGTGATCCTATGGAAAGTTATTAAGTAGCAAATGTAACTTAAACCTGCCTCTTTTACGTATATTGATGAATTTTTGCATAATTTAAGGCATTGAATAGGTTAATGGTTCTTATAGAAAGAGAAATTTTTTAGATGTATTGTATGCATTTGTTGATCTTTCCACATATAACAATGAGCGAAAAGCGCACTTTGCACCTATAACATGCATGTGCAAAAGTATATGTTTATTATTACTATTATGTTTTGTCCTTTTTTCTCAACTGAATGGTTGCCAACTATGTCAACCTAACTTCCAAAATCAGCTTAAGTTGGGCATCTTGAGTCCAAAACATGCATGTATAATTTTTAATAATATATATATATATATATATCATTTCATTTCGTGCAATAGATAGATATTATTGTTTTTTGTGTTTTCTTGTATTCACAAATATTTTTTCTTACACTCTTTTAAATTTTTTCTTACACTCGTTTATATGTTTACAGATATGGCTGTCAATATAATCATGCACCACGGTGGAACAATGACCCATACCCCATTTAAATACGTTGGTGGCGACGTCCATGAAGTGAAAGGCTATGATGTTGACTATTTTAGTATGTGGGAAGTCAAAGAGTTGGTTCGTGACTTGGGATACATGAGCGACATTAGATGTTGGTATAATGTCGGTGATGGTCCACATAATCAAGTGATATCTTTAAATAGTGATGCAGACGTTGTAGATTTTGTAAATATTATGGCTGAGTACAGAGCACAAGATGTTCATTTATATGTTGAACATATGGTGGACAGTGCTATAATAGTAGATGAGCATTTATTTCTTGAAGCTGTTGAAGGACAACATGGAGAAGGTGGTAGCGAGGTGGGTGAGATACCTAATACTGCCCAGCATGATGGAGATGGAGAAGGTGGTGGCGGGGTGGGTAAGATACCTAGGGCTCCCCGTCATGATGGAGATGCAGAAGGTGGTGGCGGGGTGGGTGAGATACCTAGGCCTCCCCTTCATGATGGAGATGGAGAAGGTGACGGGGTGGATGAAATACCCCGGGCTGAAGGTAGTATACTTATTTCTTATTTGTTAACTTAATTGTTTTTTCAAATAATATATCATGAGAGCACTTAGCCTTCCCTTCCTGAATGACTAACAACAAATTTGATTGTTTCTTTTAGGGATGGAGGACATACCTAATGCTGCACGTGAAGATGGAGATGTACAAGGACAAGGTGGAGAAGGTGGACATTCTCAATCAAAACATTTCAAAAGCCCCCGAGTTAAAACTAAGGCTACCCGTTCTGTTACGCCATCCAAGAAACCAAGCAGGCAACCGACCACCAGCCGAGGAGGTACATAGAAATTGAAATTGAGTTGGACTCTTATGTTGTCACAATTATTTATGGTTTTTTATTAGTTGATTCTTTTGTTTTAGGTTTTTAATTTTAATTTTTGAATATATTTTTTCAGTACGTAGAAGAAGAAGAAGACGGGTTGCTCAACCGGTTTTGCAGGACGAGGAAGACAATCAGAATGTTGGTGCGGACACCGTGCCCAAAACTGGTAAAAAAAAAAAATGGACGTGGTGGTAGGCCACGGAAGAAGAAAGTGGAAGAGGATATTGATGAAGTTATCAAGGAGTTGTTGACTGACTTCGAAGCAACCGATGGCGAGGATGAGGACCTTTTCTATGATGCTGCTGAGGTCAATAAAGAGAAGGATGGGACGTCCAAATGGTGGGAAAAAGTTGACATTAACATAGGTGATAAAGGAGCTGATTTTGGGGAAGAGGAATCTGATGATGAAAGTGATGGTCTTGCAAGTTTGCAAGAAAGTGATGCTGCCGAGGTTGGAAAAAAAAAGGAAGCGGTATAGACAGTTCAATCTGAAACATGACTTGAAGATTCCAGTGACGTTTGAGCTTGGGGATCAATTTGCAGATTCAAGTTCCTTCAAGATGGCACTGAAGACGCATTCTTTGAATCCCAACATGAACCACAGGCGGAAGCAGCAGCGGAATCATCACATCATGGTAGTACACGTAGGGCTACACGTGTACTAAGAAGCCGAGGAAGTGGTGCCCACAATGATCACATTTATCACTTACCAGATCTCTTCATTTTGCCTTTTTCCCGCATACCCATTTCATAATCAAGTGATATGTCGGCTTTTTTTGTTTTATATTTGTAATATAAAAAACAATTGGGGGATTCATTTTGGGACTTTATGTGCTTGTTAGCTTCAATGTTGTTCATGAAGCATTAAACGTGCACTGTTAGTTATTGAATTATATTTTGGAATTTCGTCATGGCAATTACCAATTCCAGATTGTATTAGTGGACGGATAAAATTAATTCTGCCTGCAAATTCTACTGTAGGGTTCAATATTTCAGACTTAAGAGCAACATACAAATAATCATAAATTGCCGAATACAAATAAAACTAATGCATGAAAATAGTTGTTCTATAAAAGTAATCAGCCAACCTGATAATTACGAACAATCTGGATTTTTACATAATTGTTACATAGAAGCCATAACCATATATCCACGTGGACAACATAGCTCAGTAAACAATATCCTTGACAACAACAAAATAGATAGTCTATTCCACTGATAATAATCTAATTGCCTCATTCCTATGCCTCAATGCCCCATCAATCTTAGACAAATCAACAGTACACAAATCACCAACAAAAAAATCAACAAATATGTTTGGATCTTTAGTTGTCCCCTAAGTAATGACACTTCACATTTCAGGGAATGAACTTGTTTATACAGCGCAGGTAGGACCTCCCTTCCGCGAGCACAAGTTTCTTCGTCATACCATTGGAAAAAACGACATTGGCCAACTTTCTGTAATTACACAAAAAAAATCTGATAATTACAAACAAGTACGAAGTAATAACTATTTGTTAAAACCAAATTATCCAAATTCAAATACCTTTTTACGGTCATACATAGCACACCCATAGAATCGCCTCCCAGGATTTTTTATAGTAGTGGATGTTATAATTGGGCTTGTAAGTCCGCACCTACACTGCACAGGTTCCATATCCTCTTTCACCGATGATGTTATAGATGCCGACGACATTGACTGTTCATTTTACAGTAAAACCCACAATTATTAGAAGTAATCACAGTTCCCTAATGGGTTTCACTAAATAAAATTCACAAACCTTTTTCATCTTCCCATCGTAGAATTCGCTTTCATTGTCTCCTATCCCGAAATCTTTCTTCCTCCTGTTCATCTTATAATATGAACCTAACAATATATAACTGACATGTGAGAGAATAATCAAGCTCATAAAAGAAAAATAAAATCAAGCTTGCCAAAAAATTATTCTCACTTCAATTTGTAATCTAAACAATACTGGGAAAAAAAATGTACCCTAAACCCTAAACAAAAGATAATCACATTGTTTAAAATGTGATTCCCCTGCAGAAATAGTACTGCTCAATTTGTAATCTAAACAATACTAAGTTGTTAGTGTAGTAGCTGGAGATGGTATATGAGCATAGGCGGCTCCCTACAAATATGCAAATATGCAGTGTAATCAAACATGCAATAAAAAGAAATTAGCCGTAACATCTAACCACGTATATAATACTGCTCAATTGTAGAATGATGAAACTTCCCTAAAAAAATTTACGAAGTCATCAAAATCCAACCAACCACAATCTATCATATCCCAACAATAATACCACTTTTTTCTCCATTGAAAAATACTTTTCTTCCAAATGTTAATACTAATATGATTAACATTTCTTTGAGTAATTGACCTTTCTTCTTATCAACTAAAAAGGTGGCAAAAATATTGGAGGACCTAAAAACAAAGACATGCATAGAAAAGTTTGGCATGAACTATTAGGTAAAAAAACAAAAAAAAATACTGCTCAATTGTAGCATGATGATGCTGGCGTAAACTATGCACAAAGAATTCCTATTTTCATGTCCTCGACAATCCACCATTTGAGTAGAGAAGCAAAAAAATCAAATAAATAGTTATACAGATGAAAAAATCCCCCTTGACCAACTTGCCAGTTCACACGAAAAAACAACTGTCTCATTCCCGGACCACAACCAAGGTGGACCACACCCACTGCCAATCAACAATAATATTGGCTCAAAATCGCAATATTCAACAGATGTTGGACAAAAAACAGGTTGGGGATGAGGTTTCGACCAAAAGCTTCCAACACAACAAAAAAATTCAAAAAACAACTATTAAAGGCTTCCATTTCAGTCAATCAACAAAACCCACAAAGAAATTTCGGAAAATACCTTCGTCGAAACCAGATTTTTCCGATTCAAAATATTGTGATTTGACGGAAACCTAGCCGAAAAAGTGACGCCGAAATGGGTGATTTAACCGGTGGGTACTGTCGCCGGTGGCCTCTGTCGCCGGTGGTTCTGTCTTCGGTGGGTTTTGTCGTCAGAGGGGTCTGCGTCGGTGGCATCTGCGTCGGTGGGTTGCCGCTTGAGGTGTATCGGAAGGCTTGTATTTTGACCGTATGAAACTTGAGAGTTTCAAAGAAGAAGGCCTCAATTTTAAGCCAAACTCACCGTTTTGGATGGTCCAAAACGGTGAGTTTTATATCCTACGTGTCCAATGTGGACACGTAGGATACAAAATTTTACTGAGGTAGACTTAAGTAAAACAGTGCGTTTAACTCAACTAACGGAAGTTAACAGAAATTAACGGTAAGGAGTTTTTTAGTAGTTTCAAGTGACCTAGGGACTAAATTTCCGAAAAAAAATACCCAGGGAGTTTTTAAAAAAAACGCGTTTACCTAAGGATTTTAGATATGATTTCCCTAAAATATAATAAAATATTATTTTTTAGTTTAAAAATAAATATAAATTAAATTAATATAATAATATATTTTTTCAAATTTTTTCTATGGCCCTTGTGGGAGGCCGGACCACCCCCAAGGGCCACCATTTGGCTATGGGGTGGCGTTCAACCACCCCCAGGGGCCGGTTGGGGTTGGTTGAAGCCCGTGGCGGAGCTAGCCTTTTCATATTGAAGAGGCCGCTGAACTAAAATTTTTGTTCTTAAGTTTTTTTTTTATTATTAGGAATTTTTTTTTTCACCATGTAATGAACTGGTACTTTTTTCTATTTTTTTTATTCTTTTTCTAATCATTAGTACTTAAATACAATGATGAATTGAGCTTAGAATTGTGTTAAATTCTCCAGTTAAATGTTTAAATTCTAACAACCAATATTCTCAATAGTTAATAACAAAATATTCAAATTACAAGACCACTTAGATTAGGAATTGAACTTAGAGTACTAACCTCAAAAAGTGTGACATGCGTTAAGTTATTTTGCACCTTGTTGATTAACATCATATTCTCATATGTAATGACGCAATCTAGGATCAAACTTTAATAAACTAATATCAAATTTACATACCAAAAGCCCAAATTTAATAAAGTCAAAACCTGAGAGAGTTTTTGATTTGAGAAATTGAGAGGGACTAAACCACTAAGGGAGAGAGAGGGAGAAGAGAAAGGGAGAGAAGAAGCCGGAAGCTTGAGATAGGGAGGAAAAAAAAAAAAACAAAAGAAAGAGAGTGAATGGTGGGAGACAAAGAAATAAAGTAAATAATATAAAACAAAGTGAGTGGTGGGGAAGGAGAAAATAAAATTTAAAAAATAAAATAAAATAAAAAATAAAAAAGGGAAAAAGGAGGAAGTTGACAGAGAAGGTGGGAAAAGAAGAAAAATGAGAAAAAGAAAGGAAAAAGAAGGCTGAAGCGCTAGATTTAAGAAGCCAAGGAGTAATGGAGGAGTTAAAAAAATTTCACGTAGGGGCCACTTATATATTTTTCTCTTAATAGTTTGAAAGGGTCTGCGTATAACTTTTTTTTTTTTTTTTTTTTTAAAAAAAAATCTCACGCAGGGGCCATGGCCACCTCTGGCTTCCATGTGGCTCTGCCACTAGCCGAAGCCATCTCCATGGCCCATGGGGGTGCATCGCCCACCCCCAAGGGCCAAACAATTTTTTTAAGGTGACGTTCGACCACCCTCAACTGGCCACTGGGGGGTGGCCGAATGCCACCCCCATGGCGAAATGGTGGCCCCTGGGAGTGGTTTGGCCACCCCCAAAGGCCATACAAAAAATTTGAACATTTTTATTATAATATTAATTTAATTTTTATTTATTTTTAAAATAAAAAATAATATTTTATTATATTTTAATAACAAAGACACATGGCATGAGGATGACCTTAAGGGGTGGCTGATCCACCCCCAAAGTCCATGGGGTGGCCAACCGGCCATTAGGGGTGCCCAAACGCCACCCCCATGGCCAAACGGTGGCCCTTGGGAGTGGTTTGGCCACCCCCAAAGGCCATACAAAAAATTTGAAAATTTTTATTATTATATTAATTTAATTTTTATTTATTTTTAAAATAAAAAATAATATTTTATTATATTTTAAGAACAAAGACACATGGCATGAGGATTACCTTAAGATTTTTTGAAGGTCATCCTAACCATTAATTGGAGGCCTCTCAAGTACAAAAGTACTGGAGAGGATCCGAATCCATGTTGAGGACCAAACAAAGCCTAAAAATAGATGACTTTAAAGTCAAATTCCCTTACATTTTCTAATTTGTTTAGGAAAAAAAAAAAAAAAAATCCCCATCTTCAATCATTCATCACATTTCATTGTGTTTTCTGCTGGTGTTTACCCGTGACCTGTATGCAATATGCCAATATCCACGGGTACTGATTTGGCCAGGGTTTTCTGCTGGTGTTTACCCGTGACTTGTGTGCAATATCCACGGGTACTGATTTGGCCAGGGTGATAAAAAGAGGGCTTCAAATTTCGGCTTCCCTAGTTATACTTACTAAATTTAGTGTATCAAAACTTTAAATTTTCTAAAATTTATTTTTTTTTAATAGTAGGCAATGAAGTTTTTATTTTTTTGAAAACGTATAAATTTAAATGCTAAATTATAATTTTAAATGTCAAACTATAATTTTACTAGACGCTTAATTATATTTTTAAAGATAATATTTTCAAATCACAAAATTTTAAAACGCATTTTTTAAAATAACAAATCTAAATGAACTATTCACTTTTATCTAGTATCAAAACACTTTTTCAAAAAATATAAAATTTATTCAACTTTTACATCACATCGATCAACTCTTATTATTATTATTATATATATTAAGCTTCCCAAACTATCAGTCGTTTGTAATATAGTTCATCAATATTTAAAAGGTATTAAAGTATCCCCAAACTATCAAAATGTATCAAAAATGCCACTTATTTTTTATATTTCTATAATACCTCTATTCTTTTAACAAATAAAATAATAAAATAATTGTAAAAAAAAAAATGTTTTTGGAATAAATAAATATGAGTCATTGTAGATGGCTTAAATTACAAATTGCTTCATGTCGTATTAAAGTAAAATCAATTTGGTAGTTTGATGAGCTACTTTAGTATCTTTTTTTTTTTTTTTTAATATCTCAAGAACCGTACTTTTTATTTTACTTTAATATGACATGAAGTAATTTGTAATTTAGACCAATTACAGTGACTAATTATTTATTATTTATTCCAAAAAATGATATTTTTTATTTTTATTCGCCCACTGTTTTTTTTTTTTTAAAGAAAATTGTTGTTTGTTTGTTTTTTTTTTTAAATAAAAAATTATTGTTTGTTTTTTTTTATAATTATTTTATTAGTTAAAAGAATATGGGTATTATAGGAATATAAAAAAAAAATTTAAAAAATTTAAAAAAAAAAAGTGCTCTTTTTAATATATTTTGATAATTTGAGAGGTTATTTTAGTACATTTGAAACATTAATTAAGAAACTATATTAGAAAAGACGGCAATTTGAAAAACTTATATTTTTTCAAAAAAATAAAAAGTACGAAGTTCACGTGTTAAATCTCCAAAAGTTGTGTTCATAATATTGATCGTACCATATGAATAGGAACTTGTGGCAATAATTGAAAGCACGTACAACAAATGACATTGAAAGATCAATTCAACAATAAAGATTCAAGTAATTGCCCCGAAAGCACCTACTCGATTTTGATGGCTTTTTCGATCTGATTTTTTCGAAATTAGATTTGCTCATTTTCGCCGCTCTGATATTCCTTCGCGCCTTTCCATCGACTGCTCTACTCTCCGTACTCGATTGCTGCTAATCTTTTTGGGGTGGAGACTTTTCTTTTAGATTGTTATTTGCCTGTTTTGTTTGTTACGGTATAATGATACAAGAAAAAATGTTAATCACATATGTTATCACCTTAAAATAAATAATTAATTTGGAGTCTCTCTAAATTTTTTTATAAAATCAAGTTTTATTTAGTAATTAAGTAATGTGAGACTTAGCACTCATGATTATTTTTATAAAGCACTCACTCTTTGTGGACTACTTCTCATTTTTTCAATATGAGACTGGGGTGTTACATAAGGTATGGCTGCTTGTCGATAACCCAAATATAGACTTTCGCAGTGCAGGTTCTATTCTGCTTGCAAAGATTCCGGTAGACTTGCCTAGAACTCTTTGGTTTGCCTTGATATCAGCCCTTTATGGCCACTTCGGTTCTCTCTATGGGCCGAGTCATTTATTTGACCAATTTTCGATTGTTACTTTGTTTTGCATTGCCTTGCTTCTACACCATTTTTTGGTTAATTTTGGGCTGTTGTTTGGGTTGCCCCTTCTGCTTGTCTGATTAGGAAAAAAAAAAAAATTTACTTGCCCCAAAAGAGTAGGATTAAAGTGAAGGAATGACGAGTATTTGACTAATCCTTAGAAAACATTTTGGACGTATAACGACTAATTAGTATTTGGAAACCCACCAGAAAGTAAAGAAGCCTTCAAAGTAATTTTATTGATAAAATTGAATTCTTACATTTGTTTTACGATATAAGGGTGAATTTTTAAAAGTTTAAAAAATATTTTTCATATAAAATGTGATTAAAATAATTTAACTAATGTAAAAAATAAAAAATAAACTTAGGTTGTATTTGTTTCAACTTCAAATATTTTTCAATATTTTCGGGGAAATTTTTTTTAAGGAGTTTTTTTTTTCACTAACGACATTTTTTGATGTTTGGTGTGTACGAAAAATCACAAATATTTTTTTTAATATTTTCATTCAATAATATTAACCTATAAAAATTAATTTTTATTCACAATATGAAATCTTAATATAAAATAGGCAGTGACCCGGTGGTGGCTCAACGGTGGCCAAGCAGTGGTTCGATGGAGGTTCGACAATGGTCCGTTGGTGGCTCATCGATGGTCCAATGGAGGTTTAGCAGTGGCTCGTTGGTGGTCCGACTAAAAACCACTTTTTGCTTTCCTATCTAAAAACACTTCACAATAACTTTTCTTATATTTCCATATACCATTAAAATATATATACAAAACACAAGTTATTTATGCACCCTCATCTCTTTTACAAAACCCCAACACACCCCCCAATGAAAGGCTAAGTATTATCTCTTTACAAAGTATTTTCTGTTAAAATAATAGATATTGAAACTAAAGTGATATCCAATGCATTAGGTAGGCTTGTGTAGCTTAAGGAGAATACGAGCGGTTGCAGGAAATCGCCTTAGGTGATTATCAATTTTTTTGTAATCGCAATTGTTAGAATAATTTTCTATCTAAAAGTTTTCGGCATGGTGTGAACTGTGCGTTCTTCGGGGCGTCCTAGATCTACAGTATGTTTTTCGTGTTCCCACAATAGCTACAAAATAACAAGAGTGTCAAAAGATCTACCAGCGTTTGTGCCGAGGAAACTCCGATGCTTAAATCAATTTCCGAAGGAAATAGTATGCTTTAGCGAATAAAATTTCAGCATGCCCAATATACAATAATTGAGCTCTATTTTGTATTCTCGAGTATGGTTCTTCTTTGAATTAACTCGGGAGTCCTGAGAGCTATAATTGGACCTAGACTCGTACTCCAGTTTAGATCTTGAGTATGACTCTTTACCCAAATTCTCTCAATAGAACCACATCAATATTATATCTCATGTTATTCTGTCATTGGCCTTGAGGCCCAAAATTTGATGGACTTGTAGTGCAAAATTATTCCCAATAGCAACCACTTTACCTTAAGCAGTTAGCGGTTTTAAAATAACTATCCGTTAGCATTACCGAAACTCATAACCGCTTTTTAGAAATGAGCATATTTTAGTGTTTTAGACCTTCTTTAGCCTTTTTTTTTATAATCTATTTTAGGTGGTTTTGAGCCTTGTTATCTCCTCCTTGTTGGCATTTTGGAGAGGACGGTGAGCTCAACACCTTTAATCTTTATAAAGCCACAAAGATGGATGAGTATTTTGGGCAGACTCCAATTGAAATGTCATTTTCAGGGACGAAGCAGTCAAAAAAAAGTAAATGATAATTTTCTGCACATGTCATCGTCACCCTTCGTCGGATGCATTGTATGAAAATAGAAGCTTGAAAGTGAAAGCTTTTTTTTTTTTTTTTTTTTTTTTGGGGGGGCCTCTCTTTCACTGGAGTAATTTTCTTCACTGTTATTGATTGGTTATTTGAAAAGAAAAATAAAAGTAAAAAGTGAAAAATAGCGGGTGAAATCAAGTGGTTGTCTGAAAGAAAGAATACGATATTAATTATCCACTATTCATAAATATAATTAAATACCGACAAAAACCTTATTGTTTGTACTTTCATCGCACTTCCTACTTTTCCCCACCGATGTAATTTCTTTTCATCACCTACAATTTTACTTTACCAAAACAGAAGTGATTGGCAAACCATTTTCAGACACCCCCTTTTTTTTTAATTTTTTTAATGTGATATAAAAAATAAAAAAGTGAGAATATTTCTATATTAATTTTTTTGAAAAAATGAAGCGTAAATAGTGTTGAGAGGTGAGGAAGGGATTACCAAACGGTGCCTTATATTCTCTTTCATTTTAAGTTAAATGGGAGGTAGGGAATCAGGGATAGAATAAAAAAAAATTATTATTAAAAGGGGTCAAAGTATTAGTAAAGGGTCAAGTTCAGGGCAGAACCACCCCTTGACCCATAGGGTGGTCCAAAAAAATAATAATAAATAAATATATCTTTAAAAATTAACTTTTGCCTCTCTCAAGAATTTATTTATTTTATTTTATTTTTTAAATTTTCCCCCAACTAAACGTTCTAGTTTTACCTCTAATCAAATTTAATTTCCATAAACATCAATATATATATATATATATATATATATATATATATTAAGAAAAACTTTACTTAGTTTCTTTCGGAGCATCAAAGATTTTACAATATTAATCTCGAATAATTATTAAAACTCTCAATGTTGTGCTCCAAATTATAACCATTTTTAATGCCACCCTTATCATATCAGTGTCTAACAGTATTTATATATATAGTCATGCATATTGTAAATATGTTGTTACGTTATTTAATAACATGGTACCTAGCTTACTATGATTTTTGTTCAATTAAATACCCATAAATTCAAAGGATTAAGCTTTGAAACAAAGGGTTGCGAAAGAATGGAAAAAATTTCAATTGGGTGGTGCAATAATTTTTTTATATTTTAGCTAAAGATTGAAAATTAGTACTCATTAATCTATTGTATTGAGTAATATTATTTATACCCTGCTGCTGGGTTGACAAACTCTCATGCACAATCAAAGAGAACGCAAGCACGTCATCATGCAAAGCCATTAATCCCCCCACGTCCATCTCATGCGCGTAACATCACCTTGTCGACATGCAAAATTTTCCCCCACTCCGGAACTTAAGCATTACCTTTAGCTTCAGATTTCAAGCACCAGAAGCCAATGGTGTATTGAAGGTGCTTGGGCTTTTCCTTTCCTCTTCTTCCAAACTTTCCCAACCAATTCTCCACCTACTTATAACAGAAAAAAGAATGGTGGGTTTTTCCCTTTTTACATAAAAAACGGGAGAAAAACCCGTTTGACCATCACCAAAATCTCCTCCTCCAAACACCGGCGGCGCCACAACCCCCACGTGAATGTAAAGGAAATGGAATTCACTGTTTATAACAAACCCAACTCTCTCTTTTTCAAATTTGCATCGTTCCTTGCGGTAATTTTTTTTTTTTTTTTTTTTTTTTTCAGGGGTGGTTGATTTGTTTTTAAGGAGTTTTGTTTCGGTGTTAGGTCCGCTTTGGCCATGGCGGACATCGTGAAGGAGATCCTGGCGAGACCAATACAATTGGCGGACCAGGTGGGGAAGATTTCTGAGGAGGCACAATCATTCAAACAAGATTGCTTAGAGCTCAAAGCAAAGACAGAGAAGCTGGCAGGCCTGTTGCGCCAGGCGGCGCGTGCAAGCAACGACCTCTATGAGCGTCCAACCCGCCGCATCATCGACGACACAGAGCAGGTCCTCGACAAAACACTTGCGCTCGTAATCAAGTGCCGCGCCAATGGCATCATGAAGCGGGTCTTCACCATTATACCCGCCGCAGCGTTTCGGAAAACGTCGATGCAACTAGAGAATTCAATCGGCGACGTGTCGTGGCTCCTCCGAGTTTCCGCCTCTGCGGATGATCGCGACGATGAGTATCTGGGTCTTCCTCCAATAGCAGCCAACGAGCCAATTCTCTGCCTCATATGGGAACAAATTGCGATTCTACACAATGGGAAATCGTTAGAGGAGCGCTCCGACGCAGCTGCCTCTTTGGTTTCATTGGCTCGGGATAATGATCGATATGGTAAGCTTATTATTGAGGAAGGTGGGCTTATAGGGCTTCTGAAATTGGCTAAAGAAGGGCGCATGGAAGGCCAGGAGAATGCTGCCAGAGCCATTGGGTTGCTCGGCCGTGACCCAGAAAGCGTCGAACACATTGTGAATGCTGGAGTCTGCTCTGTGTTTGCAAAAATCCTCAAAGAAGGCCACATGAAGGTTCAGGCTGTGGTGGCATGGGCAATCTCGGAATTAGCTGGGAATCACACCAAATGCCAGGACCATTTTGCGCAGAACAACGCAATTCGGTTGCTTGTTAGCCATATTGCCTTTGAGACCATTCAAGAACATAGTAAGTATACGATTCCCAGCAAACAACAAATGTCAATTCATTCGGTTGTCATGGCGAGTAATAACCCGAACCCAAATGATAAAAAGGAACAATTACATGATCAAGACTATGACAAGCAAACCAATGCTCGAATTCCTCACCCATTGGGCAACCAAATTCCGAGCCAGATGCACAATGTGGTTACTAACACCTTGGCCATGAAGCCAAATACATCGCAAAACCAAAACCCATCAACACAAACTCACAGCAATGAAAAAAAGCATCACATTCACAATCACCAGCAGCAGCAGCAGCACGTTTCGCTATCGGGAACTAGCATTAAGGGGAGGGAGCTTGAAGATCCGTCTACAAAAGCCCAGATGAAGGCAATGGCGGCAAGAGCCCTTTGGCAGCTGTCCAAAGGAAATGTATCTATTTGTCGGAACATCACCGAATCAAGAGCGCTTTTGTGTTTTGCGGTTTTGTTGGAAAAAGGGGCTGATGATGTTCAATCCTATTCGGCCATGGCATTGGCTGAGATCACGGCTGTGGCAGAGCAAAATTCTGAGCTGAGGCGCTCTGCTTTCAAGCCTACTTCCCCTGCTGCCAAAGCTGTAGTTGAACAATTGCTCAAAATTATAGAGGTGGCTAACTCCGACCTCCTCGTACCATGCATCAAATCTGTTGGAAACTTGGCAAGGACTTTCCGAGCAACTGAAACAAGAATCATTGGGCCGCTTGTGAGGCTGCTCGACGAAAGGGAAGCTGAGATTTCTATGGAGGCTGCCATTGCACTTAACAAGTTTGCTTGCACTGAAAATTTCCTCCATGATTATCACTGCAAAGCCATCATAGATGCAGGAGGAGCCAAGCACTTAATTCAATTGATTTACTTTGGTGAACAGATGGTCCAACTTCCTGCATTGGTTCTTCTATGTTACATTGCATTGCATGTTCCTGACAGTGAGACACTTGCACAAGAAGAGGTGCTTATTGTGCTTGAGTGGTCATCAAAGCAGGCGCATCTGGTTGAAGAACCTTCTATTGAATCACTACTACCCGAAGCCAAAAGTAGGTTGGAACTCTATCAATCCAGAGGTTCAAGAGGATTCCATTAATTAGCTACAATGTTGCCAAGAACAATTCGAAAAGCTTTTTGTTTTGTTTCTGTCATTTTCATAAGATGTATATAAATTAGCATTGCTGCAATCATCACTGTTGTGCCATTTGTAGTACATTCTTCCTTCTCTTGTTTTTCTTCCATTCTCCATAATATTGTTTCAGTTGTCATCCTTGTTTTCAATCTTATTAGTCTTATGTTTCAAGCTCCATTTGCCGGCATTGGCTGCTTTTGAATCCCAATGACTTCCCAGCTTGAAGCTGAATTAAAGCATGCAGTTGAGACTTTTTTTCTATAAAGAATTAACTTTAATCTACACACACCAATAACTTCTAAATCTCTCAAAGGAGCTTCATTGGATTATCGTACTACGACTTTCGTACAAACTGACGTAACAATTTAACAAATACTTATTATGTTAATCACTAAAATTTTAACTGTCATATGACAGTTCACATATATAGTACTTATCACATTTACAAACTGACATAGCACTACACGTGCCACTTATCAATTCAATTATTAAAATATCAACTATAATATAAGTTTGAAAGAAAATTATAGTAAACTGATATTTTCCCCTGAGCGTGCTTGTGCTTGAATTGACCTTCATAGTAGAATGGGAATCAGGATGCTATTGTATTGGACTAGTACTGTCTTCAACATTAGCCCACAAGACAAAAAAGGTGATGGCTCACGAACAACCATATGATATGAACATTGAAGAAAGGAAAACTGCTGTAGATTGCACAAAGTATGGACCAGTAGTCCTGTTTTGGATGTGGACGCTTCGAGCAGCTAGGTATGCTGTCTTGATCCAACACTCTCTTTGTGTGAAAGTGGCACACCCGAAATAATTTCATTATGTTTCTAAATTCTCTCACGTGGATAAAGTCAATACAGCATGTCAAGTCCGACCCCAACTGTTCTTTACCTTTTGAAATTGGTTTAATCTTGATTTTTGTTGAGAATTGGACAGCAGCAGAAGTCACTGACACAGAATTTTTCAATTTTTCAAGCTTGGTGGGCTTCTCAGTTCTCTCCAGTCGTTTCAATGGAAGTATTTATATTCCTTTTCGTCACTGGTAGGTACAAGTTGGCATGTCACATCCATTTAATTGAGATTACAGAAAGATCTAGACCCTTTTTATGGTAAGTAAAAAAAAAAAAAATGATTGAGTCTCATTCTAATGATGCCTAATGACGTATTTGAGCATAAAAAGAAAGTACAGGGAAAGTTCTTCCATGCTTAATCAGCTTTGTTAGTGTATCAGCTTCAGACAACCCTTCACACAACTCATCTGCTGACAATGCAGTAGCAGATAAACATCAATATGATGCAACAGCTCACAAAGTATTGTAATGTAAGGGACTATTTTTTATCTTTTATTTTTTTATACTTTGTGACTTCTAAAGTGTTTAGTAAATATCATGGAGTCGACACCGGAAGATGATGAGGCAGAGCAACAACCTAAGCAGCGCCATAATTTGAAGTTTGATCGAGATAAGATGACAGCTATGAATTACAGATTATGTGGAGATTAATTGAGATTGTATTATTTATCATTTCACTTGGAAACTCTGTTCTTAGAGTTTGTGTTTTGGTGTTTGTTGTTGTAAGTTGCTTTGCAGCTTGTGTTCCAGTGGTCAGCTACTGGAGAGATCTTGTAAAGTTTGTCTTGCTATAAAAAAAATTTCATTCATCCAAAAAAAAATCAAATTGTACTCGACTGTATATATGAATGCAACAAACTGAGTTTTTTTTAAAAAAAAAAAAAAAAAAATTGAATGAGGGAAAAAGACTACAGGAGGAGGATCTTTCCTATTTCTGATCCGGATAGAAAAGAGAATAGGAAATCCTGTGGGAAGTGGCCTATTTGGTCAAAGCATGTGTACAAAAATTGATAAATCGGGACACTTTCAAAACATTTCATCTTTGAAAAGAAACTAAAACTAAATTAACATCAGCAATACAATTAGCAAAAGTCCAGGAGAAAAATAAATGATGGTTGTTAATGGTCAACACCACTAAAAGAGCACTTCCTTTCAAAGAAAGACGCTTGCACCCAAAAGAAGCTGTCAAGCGTACAGCCAACAAGGCTGCTAGAGCCTTAAGTTAACCAAAATCATTCCTTCAAGGATTTGTTCACCCTCTTTAAGTATAAGGAGAAATGTTTTCAAACTTCTAACGCAGATCAACTAAGAGTGCGTTTGGCCGGTGATTTTGCAAACCAAACATGCATTTTTAAATAAAATCATAGAAAGTGTTCCATTTGAGAGTTCATTTGAATAAAAAATAAAAAATAAAAGGATAGTTTGAAAACATGAAAAAATGTGTTTCCAAAAAACAGATTAGCGGCAAGTTTTAAAAAATGTACGATTTTAAACGTCGAACCATGATTTTATCAAACTCTTAACTGCGTTTTTTAAGAATCGTGTTTTCATTAACAACATTTTGAAATCGTTATATTTTCAAACAAACGTGTCTTAAAACCAAACGAAAACTAAGACAAACTCATACCAACTAAACAAGATTTATAAAGTCTTAATGCAGAAAGATCCATTACATCAATTTTTCCCAATGTTGATCTTGCTAGTTAAAATTCCTTCTTTCTTTTTTTTTTCTTTTTTTTTTTTCACCATAGGGAATTGTAAACGGTGCGTTTCAATTCAGGTTAAATTTGTCACTCAAAAAATGTTTACAATTACCGGTGGATCTACGCACATTCTCAGCCCACTGCTGCCCTTGAGTCACCACACGGAGAGGATCTTTAGGCAACTTGCAGTTCTGGATGGGCCTTAACCTGGGATATAGGCCTTAGGCCCATCTTGCAAACAAAATGTGTGGACCATTGAATCGGGCCCAAGAAATATGCGTGGGCCTACGCTTTCTATGGTGTTGGATTCTTTCCATCCTGGAATGTGTATGATTATGAGAGTGAGAGAGAGAGAGAGACAAAGACAGAGAGAGAGTCTCATGCCTTAATGGGCTTTAGTATTCAGATAGGGCTTCTTATGTAGTGCATATTCATTTGTTTCTTTCTTGGGGCTGAAAATTCATAGATTAGCATCAACAATTAGAGATTTACAACTTTATATTGCACATTTTGTAATGCTTTTGAGTTTTGAGGGTAACTTTTTGGTTTTTAACAAATATATATATATATTAACAAATAACTCAAAATTATTTTTTACCTTTATGTCACATCACAACTAAAAAATAAAAAACACAATCTAAACAGTTTTGCCAAACAAACCAATAATTGTTTGATTTTTTTTATATACCATATCAAATGTATTTAACTATTTCATTTTGGGAACAAATTGATTGATGTGAAAAAAAATATATATATATGGAAAAGTAATATATATATATATATATATATATATAATTTTTTTATTTAAATAATAATAAAAATGATTGATGTAATGTAAATAGTAAGAATGATTAAAATTCATTATTTTTTTAATAAATAGTATATGACTCTTGTCAAATGACGAACGGAGCTGGGGATCCCCCTAAATAGCCCAATGTATTTATTTTCAGATACGGATCATTTATTATTTCTGTCCAAAAATAGGGCCCAAAGATAATTACAAGAAAATTGTGAAAATGACTCCCCAAAATGACTCCCCCTTACCTACACATAGGGGCTCCACCCTGTCTAAGGAAAAGAGGGGTAAAAGTGGGGGATTTAGATCTCTTCAAATTACTCAAAATTAGAGATTTTTATGCTAAAAAATTGTAGTTGTTCATTAAATCTGATACTCTATATTATCTCGGTAATTAAAATAGTTAGCTTATAAATTTACTATACTACCTCCGGTAAAACAAAAGTAGTTTAAAATCAAAATTTATTGTCTCAATTATACAAAAGTAACTGATATTTTATAGACCATTAAATTTAATGAACGGCCACAATTCTATAATATGAAAATCTTTCATTTTAAATAAGTAGAAGGAATCTGAATCCAAAAATAGGTTTTTTTTTTTTTTTAAGCAAATACAAACAAATGAGTATCTTAATTACAGGACCATTTATTCCTTCCCAAGGGGGAAAAAAAAAACAAAAAAGAACACCTGCAAGTGGGTAGGTGGTTTTCTTTCAAGTTTCAAGGATGTCTTGAAAGAAGGGTGTCGTTTACCTCATGCATTTATAAAACATGATTAATGCATAAGTGTCTGCTGTTTTACCAAATGGCAAATTATTTTAATTAGGGTTGTCAGTATTTTCACTTTTCCAGGAGGGTATTTGACAGCTGGTCTCATCTCATTCATTTCATACCATGACAAACTTGTCCTTCTCCTCATCAGTTATATCAGCTTGAACTACTACCATTACTCTGTTTTTTTATAAAATAAATAATAATTTGTACAATCTTTTTGTTATTTATTGGAGTAATTACATTTTTTTCTCGTAAAGTATAATGCATTATCAATTTGTTTTTATGAACTGATAATCTTATTGCCTAATCTCATCAAACTACTATTTTGTGCTTAAAACTCTCATTCTGTCAATCAAAGGCGTTAACTCAGACGGTTAACACATTACTTTACTTCCATAAACTATAACGTATTGTCACTTTTTCCTCTTAAATTACAACGCATTGTCACTTTAATCGTTTGAGTTAATACCTTTAACTAATGGAAATGAGTTTTTGGTCATAAAATAGTAGTTTGATAAGGTTGAACAGTAAGATTGTCAGTTTATGGGGACAAAGTGACAATACGTTGTATTTTATGAGAGAAAATGTAATTACTCCTTATTTATTTATTTATTGATGTGATAATAAAAATTAATGTTAAGAAAAATAACAAATAAAAGTATATATAATATATAATATTAATATTCATCATCACATCAAAAATGAGTATTTGAAAATAAGCAAAGCATTTCTTATTTTCTATGCAAGAGAATTGTATTAAATGTGTCCTTTTACTCTCTTAGGGGGAGCAAGGCAAATTAGGATACTCTCCGATTCAAATGAATTGAAGAATATATTCAGTAAGTTATATTGAAATGGTATTTTTGTCCTCCTTAAAAAATGAAAAGATAAAAATATCTTTCAAGTATAACAAACTAGATACTCTCTAATTCATCCTATTCCGAAGAGTAAAATCATTTACCTTGATGATTTTTGTTAAAATTAGCAAAAAAATAAAATAAAATAAAATAAAAGGAGGAGAAGAAGAAGCAATAATTAAGATATAAAAATTTAATGTGGTATCGGCTCCTTCTTTATGAGATTTTTTTTCTAATGAAATTACTTAGGTGAATTAGGCAATCACCTAAGGCCCCAAATAGAAATAATTTCATTAATTTTTTTTATTAACAAACTCTTAAGACCCTAATTATAGTAAAGAGGTTAGTCAATGCGACACGCCGACACCCTAAAAGCAATAACTAAATTTGTAATTTCGCCTGAACTTAAAAAAGCAATAATTAAATTTGTAATTTCACTTGAACTTAAAACCAACATGTTGATTGAGGTCGTTCATATTAATTTATACATGAAAACAATCATATATAGTTTAACACCAAAAAAATGTCATTGATGAAGCTAAATGTGTCACAGCACTGATGAATTCATGTTGTTTAAAAAAGTTAAGAGTAAATGTGTTTATAAGCTTATTAAAATGGGCATTATTTATAAGAATAAATAATTCTCTCAAGAAAAGTAGGATTTTTAGGAATATAAGTGAAATTAAGATGAGTCATTTTTTGTGGTTGAGTTTTTATGTTATTTCATCTAATGGTGTACATAATGTCACATGGTAAATATCCATATCATTTGAAAATTTTAAATTATATTACATTATATACACCATTAAATGAATCAAAATATTTTTTAGGTAAAATAATTCCTCCCTCATTCCATTCCACTTTTTAAATGAAGAGCATCTTTGTTTGTATTGTTAGTCCTAAAAAAATATTGGACTTGTTTGATAAAACTTTTTAGATAGTATTTTTTGATTTTTTGATTGTGACGTGATATAAAAATAAAAATAATTTTAAATGCTTTGTAGATATTTTTATGTGTTAAATTGATTATTAATACGTTTACTTTTTGGTTTAAATTAAAAATAAATAAATAAATAAACTCAAAAAATTGACTTTGAAAATGAGAGGATTCATCCCTTATTTTATAAGGGTAGAATAACCATTTCATATTTTTTTTTAGACCATTCTACTTTTATAAAATATCAAACTGACTCCTCTCAATTTCAAAGAAAATAGAGAGGATTCTCCTCCTAAAAACATGGGCAAGGAGCCCATTAGGATTCAAACAAACCTGCATTAAGTGGTGATGGTGGTACTCTTTATTAGGTGACAAGACTTTTGAGGGTGCACTTGAGACTTTGTATATGTCTTAACTTTTTCTTTATTTTGGGCCCCGGGGGGAGGGGCCTTATTTTGAAAAAAAGGAAAGAAGGAAATGTGGCATGAAGTTTCAAACAACAAGCAACTGCCTTATTTTGAAAAATCCAATTTTGAAAATAATGAACTTTCATTTATCATAACTTATTTTTAGGCTAGAAAAATAAACCAAGACGATGAATTCCTCATTCCATATTGAATAATGATACGTTTCACACTAATTTATCACATTTATGTCACATTGTTTGAATTAACCTATTTTAAGTGGTTTAAAGCTACGAACAGCTTAAGACACGTCCTAAATGTAATAATTATGTGTGAAGTGTAACATTATTCTTTCAAAAACATTTTATTTTGAAAGCCACCTTGTCATTCAAGTATATCATCTGCAATACAACTAGACATGTTCAAAGTAGTGGTGCAAAGAACATGTCACCAGTAAGGGGCGGAACTGTATGTAACTATGAAACTCTCCAAAAATTAAAAAAAATATATATATGTTTTTTAATGAAACAAATCCTCTAAAATTCATTTATTACCCTTCAAAAAAGTTTTTTTTTTTTTTTTGCCCTTACACACCTAAAATTATAATTTCCGCCCTTGCTTGTAGTCCAAATGAGGCGTTTTGTAAGTGTTAGGAAGTTTAACCTATCTCCTACCATATTATCTTCCACCCTGAAATGACAGGGTAAAGAAAATTTTCATAGAACGTTAAAGTAGAGTTTACAGTAAGTAGAACGACACTGTTGCACCTCAACAATTTTCAAATAAGAGAACATATGTGATAGGTAAGATATCCTAGTGTTTGAGTATTTGAGTTAGGTAAGATATCTTAGTGTTTGAGTATTTGAGTTAGTACGAGCTTAGGAGTCTTTGAATTTGTTTTGCATTAAAGAGTAAATTGTTATGATTATAAGTCTATTTAAAATGAAGATAAAAATTTAATTACTTAACATATGTTTGAAGGGGTCCAAATTTCTATTGGGTGGTCTTGGGCCTCTCTCAACCCCAAAAGTTAACTAAAGAGATAAGGTTTTCTCTCACACTTATAAAGTGACCACCAGCCATTTCCACAACCGATGTGAGATAACCTCAATAATCTCTCCCTCACACATCGGGCTTTTGGTCGAAGCAGCGACAATCCGTTTTTCCCATGAACTGTTGGGCCAAGATTTGTTGGTAAACCTAAACTCTGATACCAGTGTTAGATGGTCTTGGGCCTCTTTCAACCCCAAAAGCTAACTCAAGAGGTGAAGCTTTCCCTCACACATATAAACTGACCACAAGCCCCTTGCACAACCGTTATGAGATAACCCCAACAATTTCTTCAAAGAACCTACCCTAATTTCAAACATATGCTGATTTCATCCTCTTTCCAAATGGAAGTAAAGTCAACAGTTCTAACAAGAGTTTCAAGTGGATGGATGGATCGGGTGGTCTCCATCCATTTACTTGTATTACTAATTGGAAGATTTGTATTTTCCTTCTATTTGCCATGTATTAATTTCTCATATATATATAAGGTTAATATAGTCAACATACTGAACATTATAACCTAATTTCTAAGGTCGAATTATTTTTGTTGTACATTTAAAATACGAGTCAAAATATCAAAAGTCAAGAGAAAATCTAGGATTAACATCCAAGCATATATCCCATTCATAAACGGTCAGCGCATTAATGAATGGGGGTGCATATCTCATTCGTAACCATCAAATTAATGACCGAAATCACATTGATTACAATGGCGGTTTCACATTGGTCATAACGGTCAAGAGACATGGTTATTAATTCACCCATCAATTACACTTGAATCTCATTTTTTTTTCGTCTGGTTACCATTCTAATTATCAAGCAACCTATATATAAGCATATGCTATGGAGCCTAAGGTACGCAATACATTCAAATTCTTGAGAATATCAAACTCATAAAGAAACTAACTTAGGCATCGGAGTAAGACCTGCAGGCTCTCCATCGGCGACTTCTTTTGATGTGCTATTGTTTTGCAGGAATTAAAGGAGCACGAAGACCAACGAAATTGAAGATCAATGATGCCATGAAGAACACGCAAACCTCACCAATCGGAGACTGTTGGACCGAAAAAAATGCACCAACAATTTCAAATCTCTTTTCTTCTTTTTTTTCTCTTTTCTCATAAACACACTTCCGCTATTTTATTTATTTAACATTTTCCATACGAAAAATTATAGAAGATGGATAAATATGAGTTTTGCTAGAATACAATTAGAAAGAAAATTATAGATAAAGATGAAACAAATTATGCAAAATTTCGGGCAAAGTGGATGGTAAATAATTTGTGGAATTTGGAAACCAATTATGTAATATAATATGATAAAATTATTAAGGGTTTTTTAAACAAGTGAAGCTTCTTCTACAATTCTTCTAACCAATCACAAGGTTCAACATAGAATATACAATATTTGTTTAACTCAAGAGAAATGCATTCATAAAATTTAGGGGAAACTTCACTTATTCTCCCACAAAATTTCGTGCTTTTTATAGACATCCTTTTATTATTCAAAATCTCTCACTTTGGTATATCTAACTTTTGTTTCATTCCAAATACCTCCTTACTGTTACATATTGGAGTTAAATCAAATGGTAAAATAATTAAAATACCTTCATACCCCTACAATTTTTAAAAATTCAAAATTTATCCTTATTTAATTATGAATAAAAAATTATTTTGTTTTTTAAAAAAAAGTGACCTCCGACGGGTCACGACTCAACGGAGGGTCTGTGCCGCTTTGGGTCACAAGTGACCGTTTGGAGGGTCACCTTTCTTCTTTTCTTTTTTTTTTTTTAATAAAAAATTAATTTTTAATAAAAATTGAGGGTATTTTAAGAATTTTATACCCCTCTGTTATGGGGAAAGTGAAAGGAAATAAAAATTAGATACATCAAAGTGAGAGATTTTGAACAATAAAAGAGTGTTTGCAAAAAATGTGTAAGTTTGTGGGAATAAGTGAAGTTTTTTCTAAATTTTTTTATAAAAAAAAAAAAAACAAAAAACTAATTCAATAGCAAGTAATTTTACATGCATTGATAAGAAAATTTTAAAAATTAGAAAAACAAAAAACAAAAAAACAAAACCAAGAGGGTTGCTTTCTAGCCCTTTTTGGCCATGTGGTCGTACAGTCGTACCCACCAAGTCTCAGAAAGAGATGCTTTGACCACCCTTTACCGTGGATTGACTTGCAGTAAATTTTACGAACTTCAAAACTATTGTCAGGACTTTTTTGTAAATAAATAACAGAGTTTTGATATGATTCTTAAGAGAAATAAAATAAATATTAATTGAAAACTAAATACTTGTCCATTAGCCTTAGTTTGATATCTTACTTTAAAATTACTTGATTTTCATTTTTCGCATATATTTTAAAGAGAAATGCTAGACTTACAAAAAAATTTATAATTTTTTTTTTTTGTAACTTAACTAAAGACCTCTAAACTTTCACCCGATCTAACAAACCCTCCATAAACTTCAAAATCTCTCAATTTAGTCCCCTGAACTTTCAATTGCTCTAAATGTGGACTCCCGGTCAATTTTAGCCTTTAAAAATACAAAAAAAAAAAAAAAAAAAAACATAAAATATCACTGATTTTTGTTTTTAAATAAAATAAATGTTTCGGAAGTTGGAATTTTATACAAAAGTCAGGGGTATAAACGTCATGTAACATTTAAAATTTGACGGAGGGATCCAAATTGAGAGCAATTAAAAGTTCAGGAGACTAAATTGAGAGATTTTGAAATTTAGGGAGAGTTTGTCAAATCAGGTGAAAGTTCAGGGATTTTCAATGAAATTACTCATTTTCTTTTTTACAAAGTGATATGTCATATGTTTGTAAGTTTGTTTGTAATCCTAAAAATGGTTTGAAAAATAAGCCTTCTATAAAATTCGTCAAATATTTATTATATTTTCATATAATATGAGGTAGCCTCCAAGCATCAATGTTTTTCTCAATTGTTAAAAATGAGTTTGAGCCCACACGTGTGAAACGAGTATTAAAATAAATCCTAAATTTTCATCTTCTTACTTAAATTGCTTGCTCCAAAGTGTGGTAGATATGCATAAACTGGTTTGTGCATGTGAGAATTGTAAACTATTTTCCGCTTTGTGAATATTATTTTTCTTGGGTAACTGCAAATATTTTTAAGTTGATCAATATTTCATGCTATGATAAAATAAAATAAAATAGAATTAAAAAAAAAAACATTTTTAAAAGTCATTTTGCCACAAAACAAATGGAGTCTAAATTAGTAAAGTGAAAGGTCTAGTGTAATTGGCAAATATTTTTTAGAAGATAAATAAAAAATGAATGAATCCATGTGATATAAAGGGAAACCCCTTTTTACCATTTTCCCTTTATTAATTGTTATTGTAGTTAATGTAGACTAATGTAAAAAAAAGTAAGAATATTTTGTATAAAAAAATAAAAATGTTTTATTTTATAGTGATTTTTTATTTAAATAGTAATAAAAAATAAATAATATGATATAAAAATTAAAAAATAAAAATATTTTGATGCTTTTTATTTTTTATTTTTTTTTAAAATGAAGTGTGAATAGCATCGAGGGAAAGAGAAGGGATTGCTAAATGATGCCTTAATTTTGTATGAGTGAAAAGTGATAAAAAAAAAATAAAAAAAAAATAAAAAATTGTTAATGTGAAGAAAAGATGTTGGGATTTTTAGATTTTTTTTTTTTATAAAAGAGTGGGTTATCCAAGCGACAAACAAAGCTTGGGCCCGTTTGGTAATAGTTAAACATTATTCATAAAAAAAATTTAACTTCCAACACTTTTACTTTTTACATTACATTAATCAATTTAAATATTTTTCTATACAAAATATATATATATATATATTTTTTTCACATCAATCAATATTTATTAAAAAAAAAAAATCCTAAGAGTTTTACCAAAACAGAGCCCTTGAACAACTTAATCAGAAACAAATACAAGAACAACTACATTAAAAAATAAAAAATAAAAAATAAAAGAAGTTAATAAGACAAAATAGCATAATTAGTGTCTAAGTGGAAGCATATGAAGCTCGTTTAGGATTTCATCTTTCGAAACAAACTAATTGAAAACTAATATTTAAATAAAAAAATAAAAATAAAAAATTGAAAACTTGTGCATTTCTTCTCTGCTTTTAAGTGCACGGAAGCTTGAAATCTATTGGATGAAAGGGACAAGACACATTGATATCTACGTCCCATCCTACACTTGTGTTGACTGACCATGGACCTTTTGACCACTCCTCTCTATCTTTGACTATTCTCTTATCCTTTTAAAAAAAATCTAAAAAGAAAAAATAAAGGGTTTTTCTGGTCCATTTGCCACTTGCAAGACACGTTTCGTTGTTGAGTATTCATTCTTAAGAGCATTCTCAGCAGCTTTCCTGTCATATTCCTTAAGTTTAGGGAACCAAACTACTTTTTGCTTCCCTATGTTAATATGCACCCCAATAGCTTCCTTAAATGCTTCCCTATATGAATAAAATATTTTTTTTTTATTTTACCTTTTTTATATTTTATTTCTTTAATTTATACTTTCTCTCTCACTCCCTCATATTTTCTTCTTCTCCGATGGTTCAAGTTTGAGTTCCAACCATAGATTTGAGTGTGAGAGAAGACCGCACAGATTTGAGTTCCAACAACAAATTCTTTCCTCTGTGCGGTCTTCTCCGGTCAATCCGTCTGTGATTTCATCATTTTCTTCTCCGATTTGCGTCTTCTCCGATTTGCGTCTTCTCCATTGCAGGTTAGCGTTTCGTCATTTTGGCTTATTGTGGTTGGTTGTATTTGATGTTTTCGTTCCAGTCTCTAAAATTTTTGTTTCTTTCTCAGCTCAGTGTTCTTGCATTTGATTACTAGAAAATCAGAGCTCAAGCCCAAAAGAACCGAACCCAAATCCCAACTCCAACCCTACACTCTCAACTTCTCTGAGACAATCGTTTTCGAAGCAATCAGATGGCGCCACGGCGAGCTCCATCGTCGAGGTGCCGTTGACGAGTAGGATTCGGATGGGGGAGAACGGAGAGTGGGTCTCGTCCGGCAGAGCTCAGGGCGGCAATTTCATAAATTACTTGCCCAAATCTCTGGCCGTTTGGTGAGGTGCGAGAGACAGAGAGAAAGAGAGGTGAGAGAGAAACGTGAGATGAGAGATGAGAGAGGAGAGAGAGTTTTTTTTTTCAATTTAATAATCATATGGATTGCTACAGTGGAACCCAATACATTGGGTTCCACTGTAGCATCTGATGGTTTAAGGAACCATATAAGGAGTCTGCTGTAGGTGACTTTTTACGATTTTTTTGACATTTTCCCTAAACTTAGGGAACAGACCCCCTTATAGGGAGTCTGCTGGGAATGCTCTAAGGCAATAGTAATTAACATGCTAAACATGTCCGTCTTCACAACTACCAAAACACCCCTACTTTTCTACATAAATTTTTTTTTATGACCAACTACATTTATCCCCTTAATTCACAATGCCACAATGTTTTATACCGGTTAATGTACCATACCGATTTACTATAAGAATTGTAATGTCACTTTTTTAATTCTTAAAAAGATAAAATTATCTCTACAAATTCTCCAAACCACAACAATATCCTTACAAATACGAAAAAGGCTAAAAATAAAAACCCACTGCCGCGTTGTGGGTCATATTGTGACCACAACCAATGCTTTCGGTCTTGGGATGAGTTTGGCAAATGACTTGAAAAATGAAATGAACTGAAACTGTATCAGATTTGATTGATGTGATAAAAAAAAAAGTAAAATATTTTGTATAAAAAAAGAAAAAAAAAATTGTTTTATAGTGATTTTTTTATTTGAATAGTAATAAAAAGTAATTGATATGATGTAAAAAGTAAAAATGTTGAAGTTGATTTTAAGAAAAATAGTAGTCTTTTTTTTTTTTTTTTTTTTTTTTGAGTCCTTTGCCAAACACACACTAGGTCTTATTAAAATAATAATAATAATAATCTTTTTGGCTTTTTTAATTTTGAGAGATCTTTTTGTCTTATTAGGCAAAAATGATCTTTTTGGCTTTTTTAATTTTGAGAGATCTTTTTGTCTTATTAGGCAAAAATGAGAGACTACAACCTCAATGGTAAATAATATGGTACATTAAATCAAATGAAAGTTTAGAGAGATATTACAAATGTAGCGGTAGATTGAGGGGGGTTAAGTTGATTTTTGGAGTTTTTTTTTTTTTTGAAAAAAATGTTTTGATGTGATATAAAGGTGAAAACAATTTTGAGTTATTTGTTAATATTTTTATTTGGAAAACTAGAAACCAAAAAGAAAACAATAAAAGGCTTTAACAAATAAAGATATATTCCATCCCCGCAACCTACCTCTTTAAGGGTTGATAATAGGTTGTGGAAAACTCCCACACTATAGTCTATGGCCAACCTCGGCAAGGATGGGGGATGACAACAAGGAAACTACCTTCATTACAGACAAAAATTAGCTACAAATTGTAGTTAATCATACAAATTAGTCTGATAAAGTGAGCTATTCCATTCCATTCCATTCTTTTTTCTTTTTCTTTTTTTTTTTTTATTTATTTTTTATTTTTTATTTTTATTTTTGTTGCTTTATTTATTTATTTTTTATTTATTTTTTTATTTGAGTTAATTATCTTTTTAGTACATAGGTTTTCATGTTTTTTATTTTTTCCTATTTAGGTTTCAATTTGTATCACAGTTGGTTCCTAATTTATAGGTAAATACTAGTTTAGTACCTCTCTCACTATTGCGTCAGCCAAACTAACATATGCAATGGGGGTGATTTTGGCCACCCCTAGGCGAGCCACGCCCAAGGCCTTTTGGGTAGTTTTAGCCACCCCTTTTTGGCCATTGGAGGTGGTTAGGAGTGATTTGGCCACCCGAGACGGGCCACAAGGGTGGCTGAAACTATCCCTATGAAGTTTGACTTACAGATTAATGACAAAGGTACTAAATTTATATTTGACCATATGTGATACAAATTGAAACTTAGGTGAAAAAAAAATAAAAACATAAAAACTTAAGTACTAAAAAGGTAATTAACCATCCTTATTTTAAGAAAAATGTTGATATGAGATTGTTAAGAATGTAAAAATGACAATACTTTACATCTTACATTTTTATTTTTATTTTGTTTCTATATGCATGCCAAAAGTTTTGTTTTTCTTTTACACAGAAGATGAACGAAAAGTGTTATTCACCGGCCCTAGGTTTTCTCTCTAGCAGGAAACTTTGAGAGAAAAAACATGTGGGGAGGACCCCTCCCCCCTACTCCCATCTTCTTTTCTCCCCCATTCGCCCTTTTTTTTTTTTTTTTTTTTTTCTCGATCAGTCTAATTGCTCAGGCCATCCCTTTTCTTATATTGTGCTATCTCCGTCCGCCGTCCACTGTGTTGTGTTGCTCTTCACCTCCCTAAAATTGGTTGGGCTTTAGATCTAGTTTTTTAAATATAGATCTAGTATCTTCAACTAGTTTTGCTCAGCCACACGCCGGCCCAACATGCTCTCCGGCCCCTTAGTTGCCCATCGGCGCAAAATGGCTCCATTTCGTCCACCACGCGCTGGCCAGTGCGTTTTGCCTCCATCGCCCTAGCTGTTGTAGCTGCTTGCAAGCTTTTTTATTGTGTTTTTGTATTGTTTTTGTTTTGTTTTTTTTTTAATTAAGGGTTTGACTTCTTCTTAGATTTACTTTTCACATGCAATTTTTGAGGTGAAGGTTTTTATCCTGTTCTTTGGGTCGAGGAGGATTAGTTTTGATGTGAGGGTTTTACTCCCATAGCCAAGAAAATAAAAGTTGAGGATATGGGTTACCTATGTATTAGATTCAGTCTGCCTGGAGTAGATATGTTCTATAATTGAAGTTTGAACATGGGTTAGCGAATGTTGAAGTCATAGATAGGGCATGATTGTAAGATTTTTATGTTTGTCTCTATGACATTGTAACCTCATAGCTTTGGTTATAATTTATTAGAGCTTTATGCTCTTGATCTTTTTTTAAGGAATGAATATGAAAGATTTCCCTAAAAATAATAATAAAAGAAGATAAACGAAAAGTATAGTTCTGTTTGTTAATGCATTTTAAATGGTGTTTTATTTATTTTTTATTTTTTTAAAAAATATATATGTTGATGAGACATATTCATAAAAGGAGTTTTAAATAGTTTTATATTTTGGGCCTATAGGTTAATGTTTTATTTTTTATTTTGACAAAGCTAATGTTTTTATTTTGAAAAGAGAAAATTAAATGTTTTATTTTGGATTATATATATATATGAAGTTGGTATATTAAGGCTTTATTTTATTTTATTTTATTTGTAGATTTATTCTCCTATTTATTTAGTTTAGGTTTTATTGTTTACAATTCATTAGCCTCTTTATAAACAGAGAGCATTGTAATATAGTTTAATATACTTTCAAAATTCAACATCTAGCTCTACTTGTTATTCTCACTCTTTCCTTTCGTTATAATTATCATATTTTATATTTTGTATAAAATTCTACATGGTATGACAGTGCCTCTCATAATTATCCTTTTATCGCCCATGTCATTTTCCCCCTCACTTAACTGTTTCTTTGGCCTTTTTTTCTCTATGAAAGCAGCACACCAAACGCTTTATTGAGGTTAGCATTGCACTTTACCAAAGTTGGAGTCTATACAAATGTCATCACCTCCGGCTCCGGGCATTTCACATATCTTATCCGGTTGTGCAATTTTTTTTTTTTTTTTTTTGGCAAAAACAGCACACCAAACGCTTCGTTGAGGTTAGCATCGGATTATTGGTCATGTGAGTTGACATCGATTTTGTTATGTTTATCACGCTCACAATTGCTTTTACATTGAGTTTGAGGATTGACGTTAGAATATATATTTCATTGGGTTGGTTTATTTTCCTTTAAGAATATTTCTCATTTAGGTTTTGGTTGTAATCAAATCTATATATTTTGTTACCATTTTGTATTCTACGTATTACCGCTCCATTCTATTAACTTGTAGGTTTATTATCTTTCTCATTTAGTTTAAGGGTCTATTTAGGATTGTAATTTCAAAATAACGATGTGGGATTTGAAAATGTGATTTTTAAAAACGCAGTTAAACGTTTGGCAAAATCGCGATTTAGCTTTTAAAATTGTGCGTTTTTAAAAAAGTACTTCCTTCCTTGCAATATGAAAACTCTAATTTTCTGTGTTTTCAAATTGTAATTTTTTAAAAAACGAATCCGAAATAATTAATTTTCTGGGATTTGGTTTAAAATTGTACTTTTTGTTTATGAAATATCAATGCCAAATGCACTATAAATTTTATTGTTTACCACTCCTTAGCCTCGTTATAAACAAAAAAAGAAAAAATGTGAAAAGAAAAAGAGAAATGATAGAGATACAACTTTTTGACACAACTTTGGCCTAACTTTTCTCTTGTTTGGTAATTTTTAAAAATAAAATAAAATAAAAAATTCTAAATAATAACATTCTATGTGGTCCTTTTTTATTTAGTATTTTTTTTTTTTAGTAAAAAAAGGTATTTTTCTTCATAATAATGACAATTTTTCTAAAGAAAAGTACCATTTTTTTTTAATATATAAAAAACTATCAAAGAAAAAAAGGACCACATAGGCTATTATTACTTTAGAATTTTTTTTTAAAATGACCAAATAAAATAAAAGTTTGGCCAAAGTTGTGTCAAAAAGTTGTCTCTATCATTCCTCAAAGAAAAACTTTTTTTTTTTTTTTTTTATTCATTTGGTGAGTGAATATCACTATTAATAGGGAGTACTATTTACTTACTATTTTTTTGGGTCAAATTGGTGAGGTTGAAAATGAAAGTTTTAAGGCTTTTTCACCAAATTAGCTCACCAAAATAACCAAAAAATAATTTTGGTGAGACTGCAAATAATGCTATGACGATCTAAGGTTTGCATTATGCTCACTAATTTGTTAGAGTCTCTTTGAGTGTGCATTTGAGAGGCTTAAAAATGCGTTTAACATTAAAAAAAACCGTTTGAAAAGATAAAAAGTACATGTTTGGTAAAAAGAATTGAAATCGCTTTTAAGGGTCGAAACAGCCTAAATGGTCAAAACACATTTTTTGCAAAAACTTAAAAAATGAAACTTTTGCCAAAAAAAACCTTTTTTTTTTTTACTTAAAAGCTATATTTCTCAAACACAATCCTAAACATGCTTTTAGACTATTTGGTTTGCAAAAACAGTACTCTTCAAATTTAGTTGATATTTTCGCTTACCAAGTGTAAAAGAATATTAAAGTATTTAGAGCATTCACTTTTCTCTATTTTGTTATCTTTTATCCTCATATTTCTTTCTCACGCATATACTAGGAAAAATATCACATAACTTGAAAAATGCTAGGAACATAACAAATATAAGAGTGAAGAACAATCACCTATATAAAATAGGATTTCTAAGAAACACATTAAGCCGATGCATCGTGGTGCTGGCAAAATAGGTTGGTGGATTGGGTTCGGGCCAACCCGCTTTACCACCAAATTTGATAACGGTAAACACGAACAAGATCCATTTAGCTAAATGGGTCGAAGTCTTAAATCGAGTACAACTCGTGAGAGACTTGACACAACCCGCTTGACACCTTTAATAAAATGGTCACAAACATATCAACTCGTTTGACCCATTTGGACCCAAACACGACATGTTTAACTTATTTGACCTAACACAATACAATCCGTTTAACCCATTTTGACCCGAACATGACCTGTTGGTCATGTTCAACCAGTTTTTACATGTATTTGTTATATGAAATATATATAATTTCATAAACGGGTCATGCGGGTCGACACGTTTATGACCCATTTATTGACGGGTCAAGCAGGCCAATCCGATGCCAAACCCTAACCCTATAATTTCGTGTCGAATTCGTATGTTGTGTAAAAAATTATTAGCCCTAGTACATTATTGGAGAAAGAATAAAGAAACCTTTGAAAAATAGTATTTAAACGGAATTTTGAAAGTATATATAACTAAAATGTCAAGCCTAATGTAAATGATTTGAAAAAAAAAAATGAATAGTTTGTTGGGTAATGGATCGGCCACTCTAAGCCCAACAGACCTCTAGGCCTGGTCCAATGTGCAAATCCACTAAAGACAGGCCCAGATAGGAGCAAACCTAACCCACCGTGGGGCATGACAGTCTTTTCACCGCGGGTACAATAGTCCTTCAGCAAGTAAAGAAAACCCACGTTCACTAATGAATGTGGGATGCATCCAGTGCCCAAGCAAAGCCCTCACGTTCACCTCAATGTGGTCCAACTATCAGCGCCAAACCGAGACATGTGCACCTAAGAATAATTCGAGAACCCACGTCCAACATAAGCGTGGCCAAGCCACTCTCCAAACTCACGATCTCAGGATCGTGGAGTAACCCACGACCCATGATCCACTTTGCCACGCATTGCGTATAGTGGATCCTCGGGAACATGGGGCCGAGAATCAGGGAATGACAACTACTTCCTGATGCTTATAAAAGGGAAGCTCTAGTTCATTATTTGGTAATCACAATTCTCTCAAGCTCTCATTTCTTAATTACTCTCCCTCTACAAACACTAATTTAGGCATCAGAGCTATCCCCTGCCGGCACACCCCGGCAGCTCTTATCCTAATTTTTCTCTTTTGCAGGCCAACGACTCCTCGAACTTTGTGCAACGTCACTCCTCAGAATACTGTCATCAACAATTTGGCGCCGTCTGTGGAAACTTGATTTTCATCAGTTCTTAACACTTAAAATCCAACATGGTGACTACATGCTCTAGAGACGATGCTGGAAATTCTGAGACATCAAATGATCTGAACGGTCAAATCGCTTCACTAGAAGATGACATGAAGCGTATGACCGAAACCATGAAAGCCATGAAGAAGCAGAATGAAGATGTCGCTTCCCGACTCATTGCTAGAGGGGACCGACTATCGAGACACGTGCACCTGAGAATAACTCGGGAACCTACGTCCAACATAAGCGTGGCCAAGCCACTCTCCAAACCCACGACCCATGATCCATTTCGCCACGCATTATGCACAGTGGATCCTCAGGAACGTGGGGCCGAGAATCGGGGAATGACAACTGCTACCTGATGCCTATAAAAGGGAAGCTCTAGTTCATTATTTGGTAATCACAATTCTTTCAAACTCTTATTGCTTAATTGCTCTCCCTCTACAAAACACTAATTTAGGCATCAGAGCTATCCCCTGCCGGCACACCCCGGCAGCTCTTATCCTAATTCTTCTCTTTTGCAACCCAATGACTCCTTGGACTTAGTGCAATGTCACTCCTCAAAATACTATCATCAACAACTGGGCGCCATCTATGGAAACTTGATTTTCATCAGTTCTTAACACTTAAAATCCGACATGGTGACTACACGCTCTAGAGACGATGCTGGAAATCCTGGGACATCAAATGATCCGAACGCTTGAATCGCTTCACTGGAAGATCACATGAAGCGTATGACCGAAACCATGGATGCCTCGAAGAAGCAAAATGAAGATCTCGCTTCCCGACTCACTGTTAGAGGGGATAGACTACTGAGACACATGCACCTGAGAATAACTTGGGAACCCACGTCTAACATAAGCGTGGCCAAGCCACTCTCCAAACCCACGATCTCAGGATCGTGAAGTAACCCACGACCCATGATCCACTTCGCCACGCATTATGCACAGTGGATCCTCAGGAACGTGGGGCCGAGAATCGGGGAATGACAACTGCTACATGATGCCTATAAAAGAAAAGCTATTGTTCATTATTTAGTAATCACAATTCTTTCAAGCTCTCATTGCTTAATTGCTCTCCCTTTACAAACACTGATTTAAGCATCAGAGCTATTCCCGTCGACATACCTCGACAGCTCTTATCCTAATTTTCCTCTTTTGCAGGCTAACGACTCCTCGAACTTCTTGCAACGTCACTTCTCGAAATACTGTCATCAACATAGTTAAAATAGAAAAATGTTATTTTTTTAATTAAAATAAATAGTAAATTTGTTGAGCTGATGTTAATGTTAATTTTTTTAAAAGAATTTTTTATAGAAGGAAAATATTAGAAGTAAAATAATTTTCATACAATTAGCTTAGGTACGACATAACACTCCCACATCTATTAAAAAATAAATAAAATTGTACAATCATTACCATGGAGTGCCTGACCACCCCCTTGGAGGTAAAGGGGTGGTCAGTCACTCCCGTTGAACCTCTAGGGGTGGTAGTAACCACCTTTGAAGACGCAAATCTTGTCTCTCTAACTATGTGATCTAGGGGTTACAATGACTGCCAGCGTGGTGGTTAGGGTAATGCCAACCAAGAGAATAAGATCCTTGCATCTAACGGTGTTAGTGGTATCATATTGTACCATATCATTTGAAATTTTTAAATGACACAACAACATATACACTTTATTATTAGTGGAATGATTGACGTCAATATATATACATTTTTTTTTTTTTTTTCATTTTATCATACAAATTCATTATATCAACTATTAAATTTGTGAACTCAACCCAAATTCGATGTAAATTCATCCATTAACCATAAATATAGTTAAAGGATTGTTAAAAATAGAATAAATTATATTATTTATCTTATTATTAACATTGCTTTAACGAACCAACTTAGTCGACATGTTAATTTTAAGTTTAAGCAAA
>NC_081541.1:32112511-32186820 GCF_901000735.1 Corylus avellana | reverse complement strand
TTTTATTGTGTTTTTGTATTGTTTTTGTTTTTTTTTTTTTTTGTTTTTTTAATTAAGGGTTTGACTTCTTCTTAAATCTACTTTTCACAAGCAATTTTTGAGGTGAAGGTTTTTATCCTGTCCTTTGGGTCGAGGAGGATTAGTTTTGATGTGAGGGTTTTACTCCCATGGCCAAGAAAATAAAAGTTGAGGATATGGGTTACCTATGTATTAGATTCAGTTTGCCTGGAGTAGATATGTTCTATAATTGAAGTTTGAATATGAGTTAGCGAATGTTGAAGTCATAGATAGGGCATGATTGTAAGATTTTTATGTTTGTCTCTATGACATTGTAATCTCATAGCTTTGGTTATAATTTATCAGAGCTTTATGCTCTTGATCTTTTTTTAATGAATGAATATGAGAGATTTCCCTAAAAATAATAATAAAAGAAGATAAACGAAAAGTATAGTTCCGTTTGTTAATGCATTTTAAATGGTGTTTTATTTATTTATTTTTTTAAAAAATATATATATGTTGATGAGACATATAGATAAAAGGAGTTTTAAATAGTTTTATATTTTGGGCTATTGGTTAATGTTTTATTTTTTATTTTGACAAAGCTAATGTTTTTATTTTGAAAAGAGAAAATTAAATGTTTTATTTTGGATTGTTTATATATATATATATATATATATATATGAAGTTGGTATATTAAGGCTTTATTTTATTTGTAGATTTATTCTCCTATTTATTTAGTTTAGGTTTTATTGTTTACAATTCATTAGCCTCTTTATAAACAGAGAGCATTGTAATATAGTTTAATATACTTTCAAAATTCAACATCTAGCTCTACTTGTTATTCTCTCTCACTCTTTCCTTTCGTTATAATTATCATATTTTATATTTTGTATAAAATTCTACATGGTATGACAGTGCCTCTCATAATTATCCTTTTATCGCCCATGTCATTTTCCCCCTCACTTAACTGTTTCTTTGGCCTTTTTTTCTCTATGAAAGCAGCACACCAAACGCTTTATTGAGGTTAGCATTGCACTTTACCAAAGTTGGAGTCTATACAAATGTCATCACCTCCGGCTCCGGGCATTTCACATATCTTATCCGGTTGTGCAATTTTTTTTTTTTTTTTTTTGGCAAAAACAGCACACCAAACGCTTCGTTGAGGTTAGCATCGGATTATTGGTCATGTGAGTTGACATCGATTTTGTTATGTTTATCACGCTCACAATTTACTTTTGATGCTTGTCGTCAAGGACAGAACTAGAAGTTCAATTTTAAGAGGGAAACAATTTAGGGGCTAAAATTAGAAGAAAAACAAAAGAAAAACTTTGGGCCTTGTCCCCGGCACTCCCTAGGTCTTTACATTTCGAACCATATCCCATTCAAAAAAATAAAATAAAATAAAAATTATTTCATTCTCTTTCCAAACTCAAACTTTGGAAGCTTTTACATTGAGTTTGAGGATTGACGTTAGAATATATATTTCATTGGGTTGGTTTATTTTCCTTTAAGAATATTTCTCATTTAGGTTTTGGTTGTAATCAAATCTATATATTTTGTTACCATTTTGTATTCTACGTATTACCGCTCCATTCTATTAACTTGTAGGTTTATTATCTTTCTCATTTAGTTTAAGGGTCTATTTAGGATTGTAATTTCAAAATAACGATGTGGGATTTGAAAATGTGATTTTTAAAAACGCAGTTAAACGTTTGGCAAAATCGCGATTTAGCTTTTAAAATTGTGCGTTTTTAAAAAAGTACTTCCTTCCTTGCAATATGAAAACTCTAATTTTCTGTGTTTTCAAATTGTAATTTTTTAAAAAACGAATCCGAAATAATTAATTTTCTGGGATTTGGTTTAAAATTGTACTTTTTGTTTATGAAATATCAATGCCAAATGCACTATAAATTTTATTGTTTACCACTCCTTAGCCTCGTTATAAACAAAAAAAGAAAAAATGTGAAAAGAAAAAGAGAAATGATAGAGATACAACTTTTTGACACAACTTTGGCCTAACTTTTCTCTTGTTTGGTAATTTTTAAAAATAAAATAAAATAAAAAATTCTAAATAATAACATTCTATGTGGTCCTTTTTTATTTAGTATTTTTTTTTTTTAGTAAAAAAAGGTATTTTTCTTCATAATAATGACAATTTTTCTAAAGAAAAGTACCATTTTTTTTTAATATATAAAAAACTATCAAAGAAAAAAAGGACCACATAGGCTATTATTACTTTAGAATTTTTTTTTAAAATGACCAAATAAAATAAAAGTTTGGCCAAAGTTGTGTCAAAAAGTTGTCTCTATCATTCCTCAAAGAAAAACTTTTTTTTTTTTTTTTTTATTCATTTGGTGAGTGAATATCACTATTAATAGGGAGTACTATTTACTTACTATTTTTTTGGGTCAAATTGGTGAGGTTGAAAATGAAAGTTTTAAGGCTTTTTCACCAAATTAGCTCACCAAAATAACCAAAAAATAATTTTGGTGAGACTGCAAATAATGCTATGACGATCTAAGGTTTGCATTATGCTCACTAATTTGTTAGAGTCTCTTTGAGTGTGCATTTGAGAGGCTTAAAAATGCGTTTAACATTAAAAAAAACCGTTTGAAAAGATAAAAAGTACATGTTTGGTAAAAAGAATTGAAATCGCTTTTAAGGGTCGAAACAGCCTAAATGGTCAAAACACATTTTTTGCAAAAACTTAAAAAATGAAACTTTTGCCAAAAAAAACCTTTTTTTTTTTTACTTAAAAGCTATATTTCTCAAACACAATCCTAAACATGCTTTTAGACTATTTGGTTTGCAAAAACAGTACTCTTCAAATTTAGTTGATATTTTCGCTTACCAAGTGTAAAAGAATATTAAAGTATTTAGAGCATTCACTTTTCTCTATTTTGTTATCTTTTATCCTCATATTTCTTTCTCACGCATATACTAGGAAAAATATCACATAACTTGAAAAATGCTAGGAACATAACAAATATAAGAGTGAAGAACAATCACCTATATAAAATAGGATTTCTAAGAAACACATTAAGCCGATGCATCGTGGTGCTGGCAAAATAGGTTGGTGGATTGGGTTCGGGCCAACCCGCTTTACCACCAAATTTGATAACGGTAAACACGAACAAGATCTATTTAGCTAAATGGGTCGAAGTCTTAAATCGAGTACAACTCGTGAGAGACTTGACACAACCCGCTTGACACCTTTAATAAAATGGTCACAAACATATCAACTCGTTTGACCCATTTGGACCCAAACACGACATGTTTAACTTATTTGAGCTAACACAATACAATCCGTTTAACCCATTTTGACCCGAACATGACCTGTTGGTCATGTTCAACCAGTTTTTACATGTATTTGTTATATGAAATATATATAATTTCATAAACGGGTCATGCCGGTCGACACGTTTATGACCCATTTATTGACGGGTCAAGCAGGCCAATCCGATGCCAAACCCTAACCCTATAATTTCGTGTCGAGTTCGCATGTTGTGTAAAAAATTATTAGCCCTAGTACATTATTGGAGAAAGAATAAAGAAACCTTTGAAAAATAGTATTTAAACGGAATTTTGAAAGTATATATAACTAAAATGTCGAGCCTAATGTAAATGATTTGAAAAAAAAAAATGAATAGTTTGTTGGGTAATGGATCGGCCACTCTAAGCCCAACAGACCTCTAGGCCTGGTCCAATGTGCAAATCCACTAAAGACAGGCCCAGATAGAAGCAAACCTAACCCACCGTGGGGCATGACAGTCTTTTCACCGCGGGTACAATAGTCCTTCGGCAAGTAAAGAAAACCCACGTTCACTAATGAATGTGGGATGCATCTAGTGCCCAAGCAAAGCCCTCACGTTCACCTCAATGTGGTCCAACTATCAGCGCCAAACCGAGACACGTGCACCTAAGAATAATTCGAGAACCCACGTCCAACATAAGCGTGGCCAAGCCACTCTCCAAACTCACGATCTCAGGATCGTGGAGTAACCCATGATCCACTTTGCCACGCATTGCGTATAGTGGATCCTCGGGAACATGGGGCCGAGAATCAGGGAATGACAACTACTTCCTGATGCTTATAAAAGGGAAGCTCTAGTTCATTATTTGGTAATCACAATTCTCTCAAGCTCTCATTTCTTAATTACTCTCCCTCTACAAACACTAATTTAGGCATCAGAGCTATCCCCTGCCGGCACACCCCGGCAGCTCTTATCCTAATTTTTCTCTTTTGCAGGCCAACGACTCCTCGGACTTTGTGCAATGTCACTCCTCAGAATACTGTCATCAACAATTTGGCGCCATCTGTGGAAACTTGATTTTCATCAGTTCTGAACACTTAAAATCCAACATGGTGACTACATGCTCTAGAGACGATGCTAGAAATCCTGAGACATCAAATGATCTGAACGGTCAAATCGCTTCACTAGAAGCGTATGACCGAAACCATGAAAGCCTTGAAGAAGCAGAATGAAGATCTCGCTTTCCGACTCATTGCTAGAGGGGATCGACTATCGAGACACGTGCACCTGAGAATAACTCGGGAACCTACGTCCAACATAAGCGTGGCCAAGCCACTCTCCAAACCCACGACCCATGATCCATTTCGCCACGCATTATGCACAGTGGATCCTCAGGAATGTGGGGCCGAGAATCGGGGAATGACAATTGCTACCTGATGCAAGGGAAGCTCTAGTTCATTATTTGGTAATCACAATTCTTTCAAACTCTTATTGCTTAATTGCTCTCCCTCTTCAAAACACTAATTTAGGCATCAGAGCTATCCCCTACTGGCACACCCCGGCAGCTCTTATCCTAATTCTTCTCTTTTGCAACCCAATGACTCCTTGGACTTAGTGCAATGTCACTCCTCAAAATACTATCATCAACAACTGGGCGCCATCTATGGAAACTTGATTTTCATCAGTTCTTAACACTTAAAATCCGACATGGTGACTACACGCTCTAGAGACGATGCTGGAAATCCTGGGACATCAAATGATCCGAACACTTGAATCGCTTCACTGGAAGATCACATGAAGCGTATGACCGAAACCATGGATGCCTCGAAGAAGCAGAATGAAGATCTCGCTTCCCGACTCACTGTTAGAGGGGATAGACTACCGAGACACATGCACCTGAGAATAACTTGGGAACCCACGTCTAACATAAGCGTGGCCAAGCCACTCTCCAAACCCACGATCTCAGGATCGTGGAGTAACCCACGACCCATAATCCACTTCGCCACGCATTATGCATAGTGGATCCTCAGGAACGTGGGGCCGAGAATGGGGGAATGACAACTGCTACATGATGCCTATAAAAGAGAAGCTCTAGTTCATTATTTAGTGATCACAATTCTCTCAAGCTCTTATTGCTTAATTGCTCTCCCTTTACAAACACTGACTTAGGCATCAGAGCTATTCCCGTCGGCATACCTCGACAGCTCTTATCCTAATTTTCCTCTTTTGCAGGCTAACGACTCCTCGAACTTCTTGCAACGTCACTTCTCGAAATACTGTCATCAACATAGTTAAAATAGAAAAATGTTATTTTTTTAATTAAAATAAATAGTAAATTTATTGAGCTGATGTTAATGTTAATTTTTTTAAAAGAATTTTTTATAGAAGGAAAATATTAGAAGTAAAATAATTTTCATACAATTAGCTTAGGTACGACATAACACTCCCACATCTATTAAAAAATAAATAAAATTGTACAATCATTACCATGGAGTGCCTGACCACCCCCTTGGAGGTAAAGGGGTGGTCAGTCACTCCCGTTGAACCTCTAGGGGTGGTAGTAACCACCTTTGAAGACGCAAATCTTGTCTCTCTAACTATGTGATCTAGGGGTTACAATGACTGCCAGCGTGGTGGTTAGGGTAATGCCAACCAAGAGAATAAGATCCTTGCATCTAACGGTGTTAGTGGTATCATATTGTACCATATCATTTGAAATTTTTAAATGACACAACAACATATACACTTTATTATTAGTGGAATGATTGACGTCAATATATATACATTTTTTTTTTTTTTTCATTTTATCATACAAATTCATTATATCAACCATTAAATTTGTGAACTCAACCCAAATTCGATGTAAATTCATCCATTAACCATAAATATAGTTAAAGGATTGTTAAAAATAGAATAAATTATATTATTTATCTTATTATTAACATTGCTTTAACGAACCAACTTAGTCGACATGTTAATTTTAAGTTTAAGCAAATTTACGAGTTTAGTTACAACTTTAGGGGTGCCATTAATGTAATTTTTCATTTGGACAATTGAAAAACTCTATATAAGATCTCCTATCTTTTTTCGTTTCGGCACCTAAACTAAATTCTTTTTTATTTATTTATTTTTATGTAAAAGGAAAATTAATTATATTATTGTTTGAAGCCTTATTCTATTGTGGCCTTAATTCATTTGGCCAATTTACTCCCTCTTTGCCCCCTAGCCACACCTTTTCTTATGTTTTGGTTTTGTTTTAAAAGAAATGTTGATGTAACAATTCTACATGTAACAATATTTTATGGGTCTTGGTGACTTTTACTAGTCAAGTAATGTTATACATTATCTCGTGTATAATTAGGATTAGTTTTTTAGGTGGTGAGACCACGTCACACCAATTTTCAAAATATGTAAAAATAGATATTCGAGTGATAAATAAAATTACTCTGGAACCCATCATTGACAAAATTCAAATAATTTTGTTAGAGGATAGATAGACGAAGGAATAAGATAAAAGCCAATTTTTTTCTTTTTCCTGGTAAAATGAGAAGCCAATGTGAACAAATATGACATTTCACCCATCAAAATATAATATCCAAATTAACGGTGATCTCAAAGTCCAAGAAGATTAATATTTATAAAAGAGTAATGCTATTTATAACTCTTTTACAATTTGATGACAGGTGTTAGAATACAATTAGAATTAAATCAGCCACTAAATAAAAAGACAAATTTAAATTGTTAATACCCTTTAATTACATTTTAATATGTGCGTCAACAATCTTTTTTTTCCGAAACCCTAAAATATATGAACTTTGAGAAGAAACTGACCGTCCCTTATTTAAATCCAACGGTCCAAAATCCGTCGCTTGGGATTCCCAAAAATAGGAAATCCAAAACCCCAGCAAATCACACTTAAAAAGGCAACAAAATAACAAAAAATTGATTCAATAGGAAGAAGCCATTACGCTGCGTCGCACTCACACCCGAATTTGCTCTCCCTAGGTTTGGATATAAGTAGTCCCTCACCCGTAACGCCAAAGTCCACACACACAGTCGCAAACAGAGAGAGAGAGTTTCTTTGGGGTTTGCGAGAGAGATGGGCGAGAGGCTGAGCGGGACGGTGAAGTGGTTCAATGACCAGAAGGGTTTCGGGTTCATAACCCCCGATGACGGAGGGGACGATCTGTTCGTGCACCAGTCCTCGATCCGCGCCGAGGGCTTCCGGAGTCTGGGCGAGGGCGAGGCCGTAGAGTACCAGATCGAGTCCGGATCTGATGGCCGCACCAAGGCCGTAGACGTCACCGGCCCCGGAGGGGCCGACGTGCAGGGAAGCCGTAGCGGATCTGGTGGTGGCGGAAGAGGAGGCCGTGGTGGCGGCGGCGGGGGGTATGGAGGTGGTGGTTACGGTGGTGGGGGTGGGAGATCTGGTGGGCGTGGAGGTGGTGGGTATAGCAGCGGTGGATATGGCGGTGGTGGCTATGGAGGTGGAGGGGGTGGCTATGGAGGTGGAGGTGGTGGCTACGGAGGCGGCGGCGGTGGGAGTTGTTACAAGTGTGGTGAAAGTGGCCACTTTGCTAGGGATTGCTATCAGGGTTCTGGTGGTGGTGGTGCTGGCGCTGGCGGCGGCGGTGGTGGTGGGAATTGCTACAACTGTGGGGGATCTGGGCATTTCGCTAGGGAGTGTCCTAACAGTGCACGTTGAGCTGTGTGCTGCCGAAAAGTGGTGTTAACCCTCTTTGGTAAACACATTTTATTGCTTTCTCTGGTTTTGTGTTCTGGGTAGGCCTTGTTTATGGGTCAGTCTCGTTATAATGTGTTTGGATTTAAGTAGTATTTGATTAGTTTCTTAGATGGTTGTGATGGGTTGAAGGTTATTTTTAACTCCTTAGTTTTATGTTTTTTTTGTTATCAGCGATATGGTACTGGTAGTGTGTTTTTGGCTGTGACAGAGTAGAGGTTCTGCAAGTGGTAAAAGAGATGCTCATTGAATGTTAACTCTCTCTGATTTAAGTTTCTATACACACATTATATGAATACAAGCTGGTTTTGGGTTCAATTGTTTGTTGTTTTTTTTTTTTAAAAAAAAATTCTTGATGTTGGTTTTGTTGTTATTTTGTTTTTGAGTATGAAAGTATTTGGATCTTATAGTGATTGGAATTGTTCAATCCCTTATGTTTGATTGGTCTACAGGAAAAAGGAAAAAGAAAACTTCCACTATGCACTCTAGTGTTTGATTGGTTGATTGTTTGTGCCCTTTAGTGCTTTCCCTTTTTCCTTTTCATAATATGAGGGGAATAAGTTACTGAGGGGAAGGAACACTGCCTTTACTGCTTTTGGGAAAAGATTTGAGGCTCATTGGTCCATAACAACATAAATAATGCACCTAAAGGCATCCAATTGTAGGAACCATTTGTGCTTTCTTAGAGATTGCTTTGTGCTTCATTCTTCTTGAAACTTGTTGTAATGAGTTCTTTGTAGACTAAATATATTTAGTCTTATTTAGTTAAACAGGATCATGTTGTACCTCTATAACTTGCTCTACGGCACTGGTACAAAATGTCTCTTTCAGGAAATGGGAGACCATGTTGAAGTGGGTGACTTTCTAACACACTATTTAGAAAATTGTCATAAGCATAAATTTTTGGTTGAAAAATTCAATTCTTCTGCTACTCACAACCGATGGCTTTTGTCTGAATTGAAAGCAATCCCATCTTATTCAAAGCTAGCGCAACAATGAATGGGCATCCTGCTAAATGAGCTTAAACTTTTCGCGACTTTTTCATCATATCATTCTGAGTAGCTGAGCACCTGTCGGTGTAGTCATTTATTGCTTGTTTTCAATGACCAAACCGATGTTGTTTGGTCGTCGGAATATACCCAATGAACGGTGTTAATTGTTGGAGAAAACTTGAGCTGATTCCCACAATATTACTAGTTTCGGCTCATCATATTATTAAGTCTAAACATTTGTTTCTTAGACGTTGCTTGATACATTTTAGCCTTTCAAGCTCTTCTTCGATTTACTACGAGGATTTGTTTCGACCTCCTAAGTTCAGGGGTCTAGCTTAATCCGTTTGGGCCTACACCAAGTACAAAATATGGCCCACCATGAACAAATTTTAAGTTAATCGGTTTTAGATTAGGATAGATATTGACTACCCCTTGGGCCTCTAGAAATATTGTCCTAATTGGATTGCAATCTAATTAGTTCTTTTAGAATGTTGAAGCAAACATGGCTAGGGACGCCCATACATTCTCAACAGGGAAAGGAAAGTTGGACATTTAAATTAAAGGTATGGTAGGTCACGATTTGTCAATGTCGGACCACATTGATTTGGCGATATATGAATTTATATCACAATGTCAGACTAATAGAAATCGATTGATGTCGGTTGGTGTTTTATCTAATGACAAGCCTTGTTGGAGGTCACCCAGACATTCAAAAAAGAGAGCAGAAAGGACAATGCATTAATGCTAGATTACAATTACCTAAAAAGCATTAGAACAACTTTGACATTTACTTTTGTGCAAGATTCTGTGGAGGATGGAGTTGGGGTGGGATAGGCTTAAAAGTTGTTTGGGTTAGAGTAGGATTTCGATTAGTAAGGATTAGCTTGGGTGTTTTCATATTAGTCCTATTGCAAGTGGAGTAATGCTGCAATCTCATATTTCATCTAACTCTCATATCACTAGCCAGGGGTGGAAGATTTTTTTTTTTTTTGGTTGGGGAGATGGACAGACTTATATAATACAAAAGTACATAGATACATATAATCTTTTTATATGTGTGTTTGTGCGCTTTTATATAAAATAAAAGCATAGAAGTCTTACATTTAATCTCATGGCATCATAAACACACAATAGTATAAACAACTTGCAAAATAAACTAAACGATCTATAGGGTTCAAGAAAACAGTACATTTGAGTGTATACTATTTTTTTCTAACAATTTCCTTAAGCTCCAAATAACAACAATGTTAAGAGTCGGGCTAAACAATGGTAATTGATTGTTGGTTGAAAGCTACTCAAACCATTTAACTTTTCCTTCTATATATTCAATCAGAATCTCAAACCAAATTGAGCTTTTGGTTAGAAGCGAACTAGAATATGAAGGGAAACAAAATGAATGGGGTATTTTAGGTTTTTGATGTTGAAAGAGGGGGTAACCTAGAAAAAAGAAATAAAGGGGACACAAATATATATATTTGGGTGGGAGCAAAACTAAAAAGAAAGAATTAAAATGGGGCACGAATGTTATTTTGCGGGGACAAAAATATTATTTTTGGAGGACAAATTTATAAAATTTTCGTATTTTAAGCAAATTTTTAAAAATTTTGGGGGGACATCACTAGTTAATCCAAAGGTGGATAGGGAGTGGGATGGGATACGAGTATTTAGAAGTTCTCTCGTAACAGTTAAAAATTACTAAATTTTCATGAAGATATCTAGAGAATTACTAAATTAGTAGTTTGAAGGAAACTCAAATTAGAGGGCTAATACAAAGGTTGATAGGGAGTGGGATGGGATGCAAGTATTTAGAAGTACTTTCGTAACAGTTAATGACTACTAAATTTTAATAAAGATATCTAGAGAATTATTTCCAAACTTTGTTTGAAGGAGACTCAAATTCTCTTTAATAACCTATCCTAAACTATCATGTTATTCGCATGAGAAATTGATGATATATAAGATTCAATATAATAATTTCTAATAATCCACCTAGTTTCACCCTCATGCCCTATTTGAAGCATATTAGTTGTGTTTATGTGCAAGAAACACATGGCCGCAATGGTATGTGGTGTAAGCTTAGATATGTCACTCTTTTTAAGTAGCAAGTTTTTTAGGTACCGCTTCCGCCATTGCCTTAGGCGGTTTGGAATTTTCAGGAATCACACTACCCTTCAAATGAACTAGGAATCGCACCACCACAATCCTAAGCGATTATTTATGCCCTAATCGACTGCATCCCAGGTATGGGCTTATTTTGACATTTTGGACCTTTTTTGGGCCCCTTTTCGAGCATGTTTTAGACCTTTTTGTGGGTGTGTTTGAGGACATTATTTTTTAGTGTTTTAGGCTCTTGTGAAAGTGGGTTTGTTTCTTGTGTTGCAGATTAACTTTAATCAATACAACAATTAGATATAGAGGTCTCTACCTTTTTTTTCACCGATCAAGAGTTATGCACAATAAAATTATAAATGAAAATGGTGTGTCGCGGTTGGTTAGCGATGGAGCGGCGGTCCATACATGTTTTTTATGCACTTCTCCTTACTTGCTGACATGACACAAACACATTAACAAAAAATTGCACATAATCTCATGGTCGACGCCACCTTTGACCACCACGTGGGGTGATCGTGACTACTCCAAAAGTTCAGTCGGAGTGACTAATCATCCCTTTAAAGTGTTACCATGCCATGAATAACTAGGATTTCCCCCAAAATTTGATAATATTATGTGGTTACCAGCTTTCCCATATTCAAACCTACTGCCCGCTATAAATATTTGCTAGACTACGGAGCCAACTCAATGCTGTCAATTCCATCGTCTGAGTCATTGATTTGTTTTAGTCCCTTTCAATAAAGGCCGGAGTTATGAGGCTATGGCCCAACATTTCTATTTCAGTGGCCGGGCTTCCTTTTTGCTGCACTCCTGCAAACAGATGTACAGCGAGGAAGAAAGAAATCTAGCTGGTCTTGTTTCTCTTTTTGTAAGAGTGAGTAATAATGCTGCTTTTCAGGCTTATTTATTACTTTTCATTTTATATTGGTAATTTAATATATATATATATATATATATATATATATATATAAGGTTTTTTTTGTTTTTGTTTTTGTTTTTGGTCGATTGATGTAAAATTGCTATAATAAATGGGTGTAAATAATATGATCATCACTTTTTTTCAAATGTTTTTTTTTTTTTATGTGTTCTATTAAAAATACATATAAGAATAATACATGTTAGTTTAATACATTGAATTTAAATAAAAATAAAAAAACTTAAACTTAAAATTTCAAAATACAAAAAGGTTTAAAAAATGGACAACCCATGGCATGGTGACCGTACAAGCAAGCGATTATTAACCATTAACTACTTTGGTATGGGGTTGGAGAAAACAGTTAACAATATTCATCAAAAAGTTATGGGATTCTCTCTCTCTCTCTCTCTCTGAATGATAGCACCGATTTTAGCTCATGTTAGCATAGCAAACCCACACAAAGCGACAACTATTCCTATCTTAGAGCTTGTTTCAGTTGTTTGTGGTTATGTTTGAGAAACAGAGTTTTTGGATAAAAGTTTCATTTTTAAGCTTTTGCCAAAAGTGTTTTTTTGACCATTTTTAAGCTTTTTGACTATTAAAAGCGCTTTCAACTTTTTTTTTTACCAAACGAGTAATTTTTTCTTCAAACGGACTTTTTAAGTATTAAAAACACTTTTAGGCCACTTAAACCCAATCACAAACAGATCTTTAGAGCCTGTTTGAGATTACATTTGATAAATAGAGTTTTTAAGTAAAAAAGAGCTTTTAGACAAAAACTTCATTTTTAGGGTCTGTTTGGGATTGTTTTTAAAAGGCCTAAAAGTATTTTTAACACTAAAAAAGTCCGTTTGAAGAATAAGCTTTTTGAACCATTAAAAACACTTTTAATTTTTTTACCAAATGAGTATTTTTTTTTTTTCTTCAAACAGACTTTTTGAGTGTTGGTACTTTTAAGCCCTTCAAATGCAATCTCAAACAAGCCCTTAGTCCTACTCCCCCTTTTTAATTTTTAATTTTTTAATTTTTTTTGCAAAAAATTTTTTTCACTCTCTGAGAAGATCGATTTTACTTGTAAAAAAAAAAAAAAAAATCAAATGTTGCGGATATGATAACTATTTTTGTCATTTTTAAACTGGAATGTCGAATCAAGGTATCCATATATGGATTTAATCTAAAACACTAAATCCTTTTTTTAAAAAAAAAAAAATTTTAAGAAAAAGAAAAAACTAAAAACAGTCCCACAAAAAAAAAAAAATCGTTTAAAATAGGCAATAAAAAGAAGCCAAAAGAAGGCCTAATAATCCATATCTAAAACACTAAATCTTAAAAAAAAAAAAAAAAAAAAAAAAAAAAACTAAAAACAGCCAAAAAAAAAAAAAGAAAAGAAAAAAAGTTCCAAAATTGTTTAAAATAGAGATAGGCAATAAAAAGAAGCCAAAAGAAGGCCTGAAATACAAAAATATGCCTAAAAGACCCATCATCTCATAGGCAGTTAGCAGTGTGGTTTTGCCTTTAACAATTGCATTAAGACTTTAACCCATGGTTAGCAATTAGTAACCGCCCACATAGGTGGACAAAAACAATTATTTAAAGGATATGGTTATAGCCTTATAGGCAATAACAACGCAATCGCTTGTATACTGTGGGTGACATTAAAAAAAAGGTAATTTAGAAGTTTAGAGGGGACATTAAAAAAGGTAATTTAGAGGGTAATTAGTTTTTTTTTTTTAAAACCATAAGAGGGATAATAAAACATGTTCATTAAAAAAAATATAAAAAAAAGGTTGTGAAAGACCCCGAAGCCCCAAGTCCCAACTACTTTTTTGTTTTGTTTTTTTGTGGACGAATTTTATATTACTAATATTAAGACAAATCTCGGAATACACGCGTGTTAGTATTGACAATAGAGATATCATGGCGAAGGTGGTCTCCTGTATATATAGAAGTATAGAACAAACCCTTTTCGAGATTCCTTGTGTTGTGTTTCATGAGATGAGATTGTTTAATCACAAAACTAATTAAAGCTATCTAATCTAATTCCTAAAAAGGGTTTATCACTTTATGTGGTTAGAAAGACACTTCATTGCCGGGTAATTCCAGATTGTGTCACTCTAAGAATAATGAAGTTTTTAAAATCATCATTTAATTAAAATTTAAAAATAATCACTTATAAAACTAATGATAATTTTAAGAGGCAGATCATTCTTGAAGTGACATAAGGACACAAGAGTGACTTGTAACATTGCTTGTCATTGCCAGCTCAGCTACAACAGCTAAAAATGAGGTGACTTTTAAAATTATCATTTAATTAAAATTCAATAATGATCAATCATAAGCCCAATAGTGATTTTAAGAGTCATATCATCCTTAGAGCTTAGAGAGACACAAGAGTGACACAAGAACTTGTATCATTACTCCCATAATATAATATGCGGAGAGTTTTTTTAATAATATTCTAGCACAAATATGGCAATATTGCAACAATGGTAATATATATTAATAAAAAAATAGAGAAATGATTATTATTATTATTATTATTTATATTCTCTTATAAGTTCAATAGATCGACTATAAGATTTGTGGGATCCATCATTGACTTATATGAGATTCACATGAGTCCACAAATCTAGTGGTTGATTTGTAAGATGATATGGAAAAAATTAATATAGGAAAAATATTGACACAATCATTTTTCTAAAAAATATTACTATAATATGTTGAAAATATTATGAAAATATTCTAACACAAATATAATAATACAATAATATACTGACATATTATATAAATATGGTAATACCGTAAAATATAGACTATAACACTGCTATTGTCAAGTCTAATTTGCTCAACTTCCTTAATATATGTATGAGAATAAAGGCTTATAAGAAATAATGAATTTAATTTATATTTTAACACCTCTTTTCATGCTTGGACTCAAATGTTTTTTTAACAGGTAATGCTCAACACGATGAATATTTAATTGAAAGAGAAGGTACATTAAGAATTTCGAGTTTAAACCCAAGACCTCTAACTCTAATACTGTATATTGAATTGAATCACACAAAACACAGTACGGAATGAGTCTATATATACAAGCCATGCAATAATACATATACATATACACACATACGTACGTAACCGATGTAGGACACAAAATGCGTATAAATACTTATAATCTAACACTTAAGAAACATGGTAATTCCCCATGTGCAAGTGAGTTCTAATACTTATGAAATATTCCAAAAAAAAAAATAAAAAAATTCTAATTTCAGGCAACTTATTGCAGCTAGTAAAAATTATCAGATAAAACTAAAATTCTACCTTTTGAGAAATGCTTTATTCCATGTACAACTTTTGTCAAACGGTAAAATTATGCCAAACATTGTGAATTTGAGGCTCCAACTATGTCTCCCATGCATGTTCTTATCATTGTTATTCTGTCTAGAGAATAAAGGAGGGAACCATGTACAAGACAAAAAAAGATATGAGACTTTTTAAAAAAAAAAATTTTTCCTAGGGTTCGCATGCTCTTATAAAAGTTAATAATGGGGGAGGACAGTAACTTTGTTACTGTGTATGGCAGATTATTAGATTCCCCTCAAATATACTTTTATTGATGTGTATAGCAGCCTTATCACCCAACATTTTAGCAACACCCTCAATCCCCCTACGTCACCCATCTCCTTTCCCTTCTTCTTTTTAATTATTAGGGTTTTGTCTGGTTTGCTTTTTGTCATTAATTCACCTCTCATAATCATACAAAGGGTCTTGGGAAGACATATGGTTGTGAAAAGAAGCTTTAAACTATGTATATATGCTCTCTTCTCTGCACAATTCCCTTTTCTTTTTGTTTTTTTTCATGACAAATCGTTTTCATGATCTAAACGACTGTGTCCACAGATCGAGAGCTAAAACCGGGAGCCTCAGGGGATTGTCATAAACATTTTGAAATGAACATTTATGCCATGAGCTTTTGGTGTGTAGAAATTTCTACAGGACTAGGGTGATCATAAAGCAAATTGGATAAAGTTAAGTTAAAGATTGATAAAGTGAAACACTCTTTCCATCCGGTGTAAGAACTAGATTGAGATTCACGCCAATTTGGACCGATAATGTAAGAGACCCCATATAAGCCTACTATTGAGTATTCTAGCTGTTCTTGAGTTGTAGCGAGGGACCCTTGTTGAGATGTTACAAATGAAATGTGTTGTCGGGGGCGGAACTACATAAAGGTTTGTGGGTCTTCTCCGTTTTTGTTTTTTGTTTTTTGTTTCTTGATTTTTTTTATAAAAAAAATACCCCTGTAACCCTTTGTATTAAGGTGGAGTGGTGGGATCTTGAGATCTATCAATAGAGACTTAGAGAGTCTCTTGTCTTGCTCTAGTTTTGGGATTCTTGCTAATTTGTTGTTGTAAAGGCCCCTGTGCATTGTATTTCTTGAATTTTTGTTTTCTTTTATGAATAAAAATAGATGCTGAAACTCTCAGGTTCCATCATCAACAGTGTTGAGAGCAGTCCAAAATACAGTCCCATGCAAATTATACCATCTATGGTCAGAAGAAAGATCGAATTGAAGATGCTACCTCATTCCTATTCACCATCATAAATGTTGTACTAGTTGGTCGGGATAAAGGAAGATACAATAGATTTCATTCAGGAATAAGATCCTCTTCAACTATATATATATATATATATATATATATATATTTTTTCTTATTTATCATATTCATTTTATACTGACCGACTATATGATGCAGCAAAAATTACTTAAAACACGCGACGTAATTGTTTATAGTTGACCGCAACACTGTTATGTGAAAAATCCCCCGACCACCATTATCTCTGCATTATTGGATTGTTTATAGAAAGAGAGGGTAATGATTGTTTATATGTAGAAAGAGAAATTCCGAATGTTTCAATATTTCATACAACTCTTTTTTTTTTTTTTTTTTTTTGAAATAACAGAGACCCTAAACTAAATAAAAGAGACAGAGAAAGTTACAGGAAGCAGAACAAGATCTGTGCTTTTTTATGGATGGAAATGGCTATTGGCCAAATGCATTTATCTCCTCTGTCTATTTTCTAATTAAGCAAAAGATGCAATGACATAACATGATCATCATGGGCCATGGCGTTTAGGTAGCTAGTGATTCTGATATGTGAAGCCATTGGAGGTAACTGATCAGCAGCACAAGTGGGTGTACGTGGACTAATCAAGGGCTGTGATGGTGGCCGGGGTGGTGGAGCGGAGGCGGCGCCGTGGCATTCAGTAGGTGAGGTGGCGGCGGTAGCGGCGGAGGGCATTGGTAACACTTTGTGAAGAGCCCAAATGTGTCAATCTGGCGTACGAAATTTGTCACGCTAGCCCACCCACCGAATCCAAAGCCAACAACAAACACCCAAACCACCACAAACACATTGATCGTATACGCCCCCACCCATCTCCCCACGAACTTTGGTGGCCGATCCACTGCATTCTGCATCACAACCGTTGATCACAAACCGTTAGACCGTATAATTCCAATCAATCAGTGCATCCCATCAGTTTATTTGTATGTATTAATGCATTAATACAAGAGTTGCAGGCTGAACAGGGGAAATTTTTTCCCCGACATGGGAATCGGGTACGAACAGATATTCTGGATCATCGTTGCAGCACGAATCTCGTGCCTTTATGAATTGTAGCTGCCAATATTTATGACTTTTTCTCATGGGCATTTAGTGAACAAGAGTTTCAGATAATTTGAAACAGCAAAATCCGACATATTATCAGTTTGGGAGAGTGCCCCGCAGCTGGTCTGCTAGACTGTGACCTTACGCAACCAAGCTGTTTTCCTTATTCTTTACAAAACATTTTTCTTAAATAACAAATTTAATTCTTTCTCTGTTCATGTTCAGTCAAACATCTGACACTTATGTTTGAAAAAAGTTTTGTGTTTCTGGGGTGCTTGCAAATGGCTCACTATGGTGTACATGGAGCAAGATATTTTAGGGTAATGGTATGGTACCTCTCGTGCAGCCGCAGATTTGAAGGTGAAGATGTGGGCCAGAGCGGGGATGATGTAGACAGTGAAGCTAACGAGAAGTGATCCGACGGTGGAGTTGATGGGACCAAAGAATGGGAAGATGATGGCCAGGAACCATATGGGGACGACCACAGGCAATCTTGCTGCCGCACGCTTGCAGAGGCTCTTGCACTCATGCATACCTATGGCTTTTTCCCACACAAAGTATAAGGGCGTGCATGCAAACCCAAATGTTATGAACTGCACAAACCCCCAAAAAGATTAAATTATCATTATTTAGTAATTCCTAGAAGAAAATCAATTAATTTGTATTAATTATATGTGCATGCCTGGTGGATGAGCATTAAAATGACAGCCATGTCTCTGAAGGGTGATTTTGGGAGCAGAGAGAAAGCGTTGGAGTGGTCGAGAAGCAAGTCTCCAAATGCCCAATATACTGCTGATGCAGAGGGAAGTGTCAGTGTGAGCACATACAGGGTAGCCAGTAAGTATATGGCCTTGAACTTCTGAGGCTTCCACATTGCGTGCATGATTTCCCTGCACGTACAACCAAAAAATTTATCATCTTCAGCCATTGCTAGCACATGCACTAGCAGTAATTAATGACATGTATTTTGAACAGTTTAATAAACCTAACTGCAATGGACATTAATGCTAATTCAACCTTGGGTTATATATATTATATGGGTCTTACAAAGAATTCCTATAAATATTGTAAAAGATAGCATCCTCTATATATATATATGGGAAAAGGGCTCTATAGAGCTTTGTCACAAGGCCCATGATGTAGTAAATAAGAGGATTTCTTTTGGTTATTTTTACATGAAATATATATGAACATGACAAGAAAACCAGCTGGCTGAGTGTTTTTATCTTTTGGTGTCGATCTAGGATTCACTGATCAATCTGGACCCCCCATTGGCCTCTTCTCATGATAAAAGCAAAAGCAAGAAAGAAAAGAGTATTGGCTTTCTACATGAAAAAGGAAGAGAAGGTTTCCCAAGAACAGAAAAAAAAAAAAGGACTACTTTTTCCCCCTCCCACGCCTAAGAAGGGCAATCAAGGAATAACAAGTTTTTATAATAATTGGGAATATTTCGGAAATAATAATAACCCTTCAGATAAAAGAATATTGGCCATTAGATGATCACATGGTTAGATCATGTCTATGGGCATGAAGGTTCAGTCACTTTCAAAATGACATTTAGCCCTTTTAATTTGTTTCATATTTCTAATTATTATTTTATATTTCTGTCACGATCTATCACTAGGGTCAACAGGCAAATGAGGAGCAAGATACATGAGCATATTCGTAAATAACGTAAAAAACACTGATTTCTGTATTCGAGCTTGTCTTACACAGTAACAGCATGTCCCCCGAATGTGTAGAGAATGTTTGTGGCCCCTGTGAAATATAGCACCAGCTTGGACGGACCCGAATGCTTAACACCCTCAACCTGCAGAAGAATACACACATTAAATAGTCCTTAGCAGAAATTAATAGTACAAAAACATAACAAAAACAACTGTTATATGACTGTGAAAAACGCTAACATGTATTATTTACCTGGCCGTGGAGGAGGGAGGCAATGGTGAGATACCAAGCAGTGTAAGTGGTCATGACAAGGCCTAAAAAGGACCAAATTCTGTAGTTGTGGAAGGAAGGAATAAAGACAGTGGTGGCACAGCAAGCTCCGAAGATGTAGGTCCAAGTCCTCTTGTCCAGATTATCATTTATGTAATATATGTTGCTGCAACAATAAAAAAAGATACCCAGTTGCAGAAATATTTGATGAGATTAATTTGGTAGTACAGTTGTTTATCAGGAGATTAAATTCATATAAAATGAGGATAGAGTTAAAGCTAGGGTCAGAATTGGCAGGTATACCTTGCACAAGCTATGAGTTGAATGACAGATCCAAACAGAAGAAAAGTGCAGTTAAATGCCAAGCCCACGTTCCTCCAGTGCTTTCCAAGCAGCCCATCAAGAACCTCAAACCACTACAATGTTAAGAACATGGAACCCCCCATGTGAGAAAACTGCAAAAATAAGAGGAAAAAAAAAGAAGCTTGTCTTTTTTTTCATTTCATCAAGTTGGTTGAAGGCGTGAAACCAAACCTGGATGACATGGTTCCTGAAATCAACTTTTTCCCTTTCTTTTCTGGTTCTGTATTCTACATAGAGCACGCTAATGAGATATGCAGTCCAGCTCCCCAGCAACCCGTAGAAGAGCTGAAAGAGTATGCCAGACAGCATTCCCAGCTGGGAAAATGAGTATGGCAGAGTAAGCAGAACTTGAGCCACCTGCAACAAACCAAAAAACAAAAACAACCCAGAAACCATATTTAGCAAACTACATCAAAAACACAATCTTTTTTCAAAGAGAAATTAAGAAAGATGGTAAATTTTATTTAATTACCTGGTTTGAAGCACAGCTAAACCAAGCATCATATGCGGAACCCCCATGCCAAAAGAACTTAGACAACTTGGTTTTGACATCCTTGGGCTTCCCTTCTGTCTCCATTTCAACATAATTGCCCACTATCACCGTCTCCACTACCTTATCAGATGCCATGATGTCTGTCATGCACTCCTCTGTTATCTTTCTTCTTTGGCTCTGTTATTGGAGATGGTGGGATTCAATGCAAAATGGGGAGATATGGAGGAGGGTCTTGGAGGAGGGTGTATATATATATACAAAGACACGAAGGGTTCTCGAAGGGTGGGAAAGGCTGTGTTTGAAAGCTATTTTAGAGAGCGGTTTTGGGAAGCGAGTGCAGTGAATCCGCTTTTTGTTTGCGGGGGGGCCTTTTGGCGAAATCCTCTGCTTCTCGACCCCTTTTTTGTAATTTAATTTATTTTTTGTTGTTTAGCTAATTAATAATATTATAATTGCAATTTGTTTAAACTAATTATTTGTTTAGTGAGCGTGAGTGCCTTGTCCGCACGAGCGGGTTTCCCGTTTCCCGAGCTGATATTTAATTACCACATTCCTTCGTGGTCTTCCTAAACTATCCCTGTTTTATGGCCGGTTGCCTTTGAAATTTGGCCTATTTTGTGCCCATAGTTGGTACAAAGTTTTTTCTTTCTCTTTTGCAAATTAATATATGTCAATTTAATAAATTAAATTAAAAAAAATTAAAGAGATTTTTTCAGCCAAATAAAAAATATTTGTAGTTGATTATTATTTTTTGTCGCACCAAACATCTAAAAATACAAAAACATTTTCTAAAAATCATTTTATGCCAAAACAAATGGAACTTAATTTAGCGGGTTTGAGGGAGTTCTTTTAATTACTTTCCCCCACTCACTTATTATTAGATATATTGTGTGGGGGGGGGGGGGAGTAAAATTAATTGAAGTGTTTATTAATTAGTTCAGTAATAGTTATGTAGAAGAAGAAGGTAGTTTAGTGGGGGACGAAGGATAAAAAAGAAAATTGCGAGGGAAGAAGTGAAGGAAATTATAACAAAGTAGACCACATGATTGCACCCAAACGGGCGTGGTCGCTTTACAAGAAGAAGAAAAAGCTGCTTTTATCACATGGCCTAAGCTTTGTGGACTCGAGAATCCGCCCCCCTAAATCCAAACCCCCATTTCAAAGTTCTCACTTATCATAACAACTAATATTTTTCACATTAATTACTTATTCACATGGAGTTTTGCATAAATATATTATGTGACAAAACATATGGACAATATGACAAGATATTTAGAATGTTGTTACACCACCATGTGCCCTTGGAAATCGGCTTCCTCTTGGGAACGTTTCCTTAATATTCTTGCATTTTAATTACTTGTATTTTTTCCTCTTTTCTTGAAGCTAAGGGCAACTAGATCTTCTCTTTTAAGGGTGATTCAAAAGCTTGAGGGTTGTTGGCACTTGGCATGGATATTGATTTGGTTAAACGTACCCTTAAGCTTTAGGAGCGCAACACTTCTCCATACCGCTAAATGCAACATCTATAACGGTCTATTCTATTGAGTCGCATTTTCTATGATTTGGACGCGTGACGTGAGGCTAAGGTCCTAACTACTGATCCAAAAACCCTAAAACTGTTGGATATTTATTTGGTTTTTTGAGCATGAGGTTTTCCCAACTCTAGATCCAGAGGAGGATTTTTGTTGAAGTTGTGCTATGGGGCTTGAAAAATGTAAAAATTGCTATGGAAGGACATGCAAATAAAATGACACATACTTGGGACAAACTGTGTGGAAACTAGAGCCTCTCAAAGCAAAATAAAAGAGTTATAGATTTAAGGGATTATGGTGAGGAATACATGTTTTTGGTTAAAAAAAAAAAAAAAAAAAACTCACATAAAATAGTAGATCAAATGAGTACAAAATTTCAAACATGGGGGGTACTTGCAATATTAATTAAAAGGTAAAGTACTATCATTTACCCCTCTATAATCCCTCTTCTATTGTCTTTTGGTCTAAGTCTACCTTTTGAATTTGAAACAAGTGACCTTGAGAGATTATTGATTATCTTTCTTTCATCTCATGATGATAAACCATAATGAGTTTGTCTTCTTATAAATTAAGAAAACCCTCTTACCTATAAAATGATATTATGAGAAAAGCATGAGAGTTCATGGTCTAAAAAGCTCTGTTTTGGTGCAGTGCAACATATTCATAGGCCTTGTTGGACACCCACATCTACTACTTGTGTTGTCATGCTTTCTAGTCTCCGGGACCAGAAACATTCCCTGTAGCTACTGTCTCCTTGACCACATGTACTACAGCACAACGGACCAAATTTTGTTCATGTTTGATTTTGTAACATAATCTTCCCGCCCTTGATCCCCTTCACTGAGCCCCTAATTTGATGGTTATTATCAAATGAATGGAGATTACAGTTCTAATCTGTTACCGTTGGATCAACTAGATATAAACTAGTGGTTGCTGAATGGTATCTGATGATATTTAGCTTCAGCCTGCCAGGTGTGCAGATTTGGAAACAACTTCAAAGCAAAATGATGTCTTTATTAATAAAATTTTGCTTTACTCCTACATCTTATTGTAGCACAAAAAGTTCTATTACTTTAATGTTGTATGGTGTCTCTCTTAGCAATATTGCTTGATTGGTGCATGCCTCCCGGCTCCTGAGGACATTCAAATGTTAGTGGTCACCTTATTCACCCCGAATGAAACAGTGCCTTTATGCTTGTCTTCCTTAAAAGCTTTCTTTTTTGTTGGTTCTTTAACCATATCCCTTCTATATGTTGGGAGAAAAGGAAAAAGATGACCACATAAGCAAAATGGTGCTCGTGTATTGATTCAGAATTCGAACTCATGATCTCTACTCTAATATTATTTTAAATCACTACTAATATTTATATATATATATATATATATATATATCTGTGTGTGTGTGTAAAAGTATAAAGTCAAACATTGAAAAAATGTAAGGAGTGTGTGTGGTTAATATAGCATTTTAGGTCTAAACCCATAGGCTTAAGCTTTTGAGTTATGTAATATCTCAACATAGTATGCTATGATCTCACTAAAAAGACACTCCAACATATCTATCTTCCTAACAAGTGGTATCAAAACCGATGGTGGAGTGGCGCATGCTTAGACAAAGGGCCCTGGAGGGTGTAAGGTGGAAGCATGTATGAGCGTCCTTGGAGTGAAGGGCAAACCTTCGTGGCATGGCTTAACAGTGGTTCTACAAATTGAAAGCATGGACGAGAGTGTCTCTGGAGAATGAGCAAAAAGGTTCATGGCATGTGTTTGACTGTGGTTTGTGAAGTAGGAACACGTGTAAGTTGTGAGCTTGAACGAGGGTCCATGGAAAATGAGCAAAAAAGTTTATGGCATAGGCACAACGAGAGTACATGGAGTAGGGACAAAGGTGTACGTGTGGCGCGGGCAAAAACCATTTAGCGTACAAGTGATCTTGGAGAAGGTCCATAAAATTGATAAAAGACTTGTATTTTAGGGGAAGTGTAGCAATGTCATGATTGACTCACACATAAGGGGGAGATTGTTGAATATATATATATATATATATATATATGTCTGTGTGTGTGTGAGTGTGAAAGGATAAAGTCACACATTAAAAAGATGTAAGAAGTGCGACTGTTAATTAATATGGTATTGTTGGGCATAAATCCATAGACTTAAGCTTTTGGGTTGTGCGATGTCTCAACATGCTATGTTATAATCTCATTAAAAGGACTTCTCAAAGTATCAATCTCCCTAATATATACGAAATGATGGATTTAATAATTTAAATTAATATTCTAATCGTAGTACGAAATTCTTTTGATATCTTTTCATGAAGGATTGTAGAAAAAGCAAAAAGTGCATGCCCTAGACAATCCCTTCCCATAAAATAACTTTCCTATCATTAGTCCTCTGATAAACCAGCATTGCACATGAGGAGAAGGAAATGAGAGTTCGGCTACCATAATAACATATGTAGACAAAGCATGTTAAGTGTAACGAATGATCTTGTCATTGATCTATATTTGGAGTACTTAAGGGGGGAGAAACCATTAAAAAAAAAAAAACATATGATTGAATTGTGATAATTTTGGTTCAGAAAGAACCAAACCTTCCAAAAAAAGGTTAATTACTAGTCATACTTATTAGGAACACAAACACAAGCAACTAATAATCCTGCAGCGTGGCAAAGGTCTTGGCACGCCAGCCAGCCCCAACCGTTGGGTGGAACTGTCAAAGATCTCACGCTAACTCATCCTATGATGAACAATAATTTCCCAAGGAATTATTATTTGAGTTGGAGTGGGAATGCAAGAAGAATGTTGAGCAGAAGCTCATCATTCTAGTCATCAATTATCAGATTCAAATCCACTCTCAATGATTTGTATACCAAATGAAACAGGACACATGTAATTTAATACCTCATTATCTTGCTCTCATGCCTTCATTTTTGGCTAAATTTAGTGATACATTTGCTTAGAGTCAGTTAATATAGATTATGATCCTTAATTGGCAATGATTAAAGTTCCATGAGGGTCAAACTTTTGCTGTTCTTCTTCTCCCATCATGCTGAGAATTTTTTTTTTGGTTTTGATGAGGAAACACCTTTCCCTTTTGGTACTTAAGTGGGATAGGATTGAAAACCAGCATTGACTTGAATTGCAGATACACAATGTGGGTCCTTGGTCTTGTGCTGTGCATCAATTCAATGGTGGTCAACTCCATTAACAGAGAGTATGGGCTGCCTATTTTTATTGCTGCAGTATGATTGAGTAGGAGCCATTTATCCACAAACACCATCATGCTCGTTTGCCTTTATGGCCTCCATGCTGAGAGCAAATTTCTGGACCAAAGAATCCTATTTTCAAAGGATTCTTTAGTGCCCTTTTGATCACACCACTAAAGCTGCATTTGGACATGAAAAAGAGCACAAAGTACTAAAGTTTGCTTTACAGCATCTCTTGTTACTACACTTGATCATAGTTAGAAATTTGGTCTGAAGTTGTTACCACAACTGGCCCATTTATGAGTTGGATCTGTACCTCAAAATGCTACACAAAACAAAATAAGGTAACCCATTTGCCCAATTTCCTTGTGACATCTTGTCACACGCTGGATTAATTTGAACAATTTTGAAGAAAAAAAAAAAAAAAAAGGCAATGAAGCTTAATAGAGGATACCTCTGATACTTAAGTCAATAAAGATTTGGGGAAAGAGACCAAAAGTTTCGTTTACCTGTTTTTTGCCTTTTTTAAATAACTCACCCCATGTCTACTTGCATTAAAACACGACTTATCCTTGAAGTTAGGGGCACGGTTTATTTATAAATTATGGGTATGTATTACGATCATGGTTTGAGAATAGATTTCCTGCCATGTGTGTTTGGTACTTTCAAATTAATGGATCAATGTTGGAATTAAGTAGACTTTTGGTATTTGAATCATGTGAGCTTGCCTGCCCACAACCCTACAAATGCAATTGCAATATATGCTGATTCATTATTAGTCGACAACTGTTAGGGCATTCAAGGCCACAGTAAAACCCAATTTGTTTACACAATCATACATTTTCCATTATTTTGCACACAGTTTTAGCAAATGAAAGGGTTTATTTGAGGACCACTATAACGAAAATTGTCTAGTTAATTGCAGCAACAGAGGCCACCCCAAGTTTAAGCATTAAGAAACATGATCATTGCCTAAATGTGCACAATTTTTTTTTTCCTTGAAAACATGGCTCCATGTGATCTCTCATGAGTGACAAACACAAATCAATTGGGAAATGGGAACTTAGGGTGCTTTAATTGAGCGGTTTAAGGCCTAAACGACTCGTTGTATCAAAGACAAATTAGAATTTTTACAATTAGGGTACTCGAATAAAACTAAAATTTGGCATTCCGGTAACCCGCTGAAAATAATTATAAAGCTTACTCGTTTCACGTAACTTTAGAATCTTAGATGTATGGCTCATTTGCCCGTACAGGTAAACAACTTGTCTCTTATCTGTAGGTTACTTGAATTGTACTGTAATTTGAGCACTTTAATTAAAAGATATTCTAATCCAACAAAGAACTGACTACTCTTTATCTTTATTACACATCACTAATAAGGAGGATAATTAATTACTACCTCCCCCAATATGTTAACTAAGCAAAAATCTGACACTGTTCTTTGGACGGCTAGGATTATCCAAGAAACCATTGACATGGCAAAACGTGGGTTGATCATAGCGCATGCCCCATTCGTAACGGTAAACCCCCACGGAACGTGCCGTTTGGTTTTCCTCGTTCTCTCTTGTCTTAAGCGTTAATATACGCACTAGGCGCACTTTAGCGCCCAGTCGCTTCGCTCGTTCCCGGTCACCGGAGCTCCGATCTCCGATCACCATTGGTCCAGGCGAGTGATCAGGTAACCAGTTGAAGTTATCTCTCCGTATGTTAGCCAAAGTTTAAATGTTATATGCTCCGTTTGGTTACTGAGAAAATGTGGGAAAGTAGGAAATAAGGAAATTTTCAACCTTAAGAGGGTGCCTGTGTCTGTCTAACTCTCGAACTGAACCCTAAAGGGCTTTCCCTTTGGTTTTTTTTTTTTTTTTAATATTTGTTTACTGATTTTCTTGAAGTCGAATTGACAGCTAAAACGTTGATGCAAAGTTCTAGTTTGTGTACTTTCTTGTGGGTTTTCTCACTAACCAAACAGTGGGTAGCATAAATTATTTATGGGTTTTATAGTGGCTTTAATATCGCATTGCATATTTATACTTGGGTTTTATGATTGTGGGTGCCGTTATGTAGTATTGGAATTTCGAAGAAATTTGAATAGTAGCTAAGAGTGAAACTGAGGACAATATTGCGGAGGATTGAAACCAGCAGCTAATTTTTATCTTTCTAAACTGAGTTTGCTAGTTATGCATTTGGGTCTCACCGCTTTGTAATGTTAAGATCATTTTTTATTGTCATTTATCTACACAAAAGGCACAATAGGAATCGATCATAAGTAAAGGGGCTCTTTGATTGGTGTTTGGTTGTTTACCAAAGATTTTGGGATGCTAATATTTGTCATTGGGGTTCTTGGAGTTGTCGGATACTTCCTCAAAAATGATTCAATTGGTTGTGGAACATTAACTTACCTATGGAAAATAAGTAGCAGTGTCAAGTCCTTCCAAAACCCATATAGGGTTTCAATTTTGATGACGTGCAAGTTTGTTATGTCTATGTATTTATGATTTTAGAGAAATAAAAAGAAATCAAGTGGAATAAACTTCATGTTATGTTATAATCAGAAAAGTAGGGGTGGCTGAAATTTATAATCAGCAACCAAATTTAAATTTCAAGTTTTAGAGGAATGCAAGATGGTAATGATCCAATGAGATAGGGATACTTACAGAACTCCCACCTCACTCCTCTCTTTTGCTAAAGATTATATCCACCAGAATGGATTTATAGAATGCTTTCAAAAATTAGGCAATTAGGAATCTATCAATACTTTTCATTGGGAAGATTCAGCTTCACTAGATTCCTTTTGTGAGAGGGGAATGAATATATTCATGTTATCTCAATAGTCCTTAGTTTATGGTGTCAAGTTTACATATTTGGTTTTGAATTTTGATAGATTAATCATTTTAGAGGAACATACAAAACTAAGCCTGAATTACTAGACCTATTTTTTCATGCGCTATGTTTCACTGTTATTCTTTCCTGAATTAATAAAGAACTTGAAGAAAACTTGATTCAGTAAACCTACATGGAGTTTCCAGCATGGATCCAATGTTTTTACACTAGAAGTCTTGGTTTGATTATTTGTTCCTTGATTCAGCAATCTCTGTTGTCTTTGACTAGGTCTATTTATTATTTTCTTTTTTTCTTGTTAGTGGGCAGAAGTCAAGATGTCTGCTGTACAAGATGGAATCCCAGGTCGAACCAAGGCAGAGTGGACACCATCTCGTGATGCCTATTTGGTTGAGGTTTTCATTGAGCAACACAATTGTGGAAGGACTGCTTACAATGACTTCAAGAATGAAGTAATTAAATCTGTTACACATGATTTCAATAAGAAGTTTGGCTTGAATTTAGAAGAGAAGCAGATAAAAAACCGTTACAATGTGATGAAGAAAGATTATGGTGTTGTTAAAACCTTGCTTGGTCATATTGGATTTGGCTGGGATGAAACTCGACAAATGGTTGTAGCTGATGATAAAGTTTGGGAAAGCTATATTGCGGTATGTAGATATTATAATTTTTAATATTGCAATACGTATAAATTTAATTTGAAATTTGGATGCGCTGGAAGACGTTTATGACATATAATTATAGGTACGAAGTGAAGCACGGCCATTTCGACGAAGGAGCTTTCCTCTTTATAAACAAATGTCAGTCATTTTTGAAGGTAACTGAACTTCCCTTCCATTTCTCAATGCTATTTCAAAATATTCCTGCCATTGTTGACACATCTGGTGCAGGAGAAAGAGCAAACGGCAAATACCAATTTCCAAGTGGAGTACCTGCAAAAACTGAGGAGGAGAATAGCAACACAGAAACTGTGCGATCTTCAGAGCCCACTAACCTACCTACGCAAGTAGTTGATGGTGCCCTGGATTCAGATTCAATAATCCGTACAAATGACGTACAACACAAGAAGCGCAAATCCTTTGCTCGGACATCATCGGGTCGTAAGAAAAGAGCATGCTTTGCCTATAAAGTTGGGGAGACCATTGAAAATGCTCTATATGGGTTTTTCTCGGCAGCAAAGTTGAATGCTATGCAAAGGAATGCATCAAATGAATTAACTTTGTATCAGAAATGCCTGGAAGACTTGCAGCAGTTGGAAGAGTTGGATGACACTGAGTTTACAAAGGCTGTTAATGTTCTTAGGGATGATAAAAATGCAGTTGCATTCATGACAATAAAAGGACACCGGCGATTAACCTGGTTGAGGTCTCTATGGCAGGTATAGTTTGCCTTATAAATGTAATTTCAGTTTCTTATATATTCCTCCATACAAGTCTTAGAAAGTTAGGGCACAAACTTCACAAGACAGTTGTTTTCTTCTGTTGTAGAAGTTCTGTTTATGAACTTTATAAAGGTTTTTCTCCTTGGCAGACTGTTGAGAATTGTTAGTCATCATTCAAGAAAAAAAAAAAAAGTCTTTTTTATTCGTTCTAAATCAGAACTATGACCTATTGTTTCTTTTTGTTCAACCAAATGTTTTTTTTTTAAAAAAAAAAAACCTAAGGTTACATGCTTTGGTTTCTCGGATTCTTCCTGTCCTTAATCTTCCTTTTTTTTTTTATTTGGAAACATCAAACATCCTTCATCTTCCTTTGAACCAACAGGGAAAGTAAACTTGATTTTAGACATTCTTTGTTTTAACTTTTCTTTTTCATGTGTAAAATTCTTATACGTAGTTAATGCATTAGTAAAGTTTAAAGAAATGTATAAAGAATACCATATTTGATTCTCTGATTTTTTTTTTTTTTTTTCTTCTTCACAAATAGGAAAAACAATCAGAACAAAAGAAAGAGAGGTCGGGTATGAATGTTGTCTAAGATGACACTTGATTCAAATTACACGAGGGGGGAAACAGAGGGATGGGAATGTTTTTAGAGGGGAGGAGGAGTTGGTGACTATCTATTTAATCATAATGCATCACCATTTGTTCAAAATTTAGTAGTAATTTTCACTATTACATAGGAAAGCGTAAAGTTGGAAGTGCAGATAACATTTCTTAACGAATATCCCTAATAATTTGCTAATCAAAGTGCGGTCACGTTTGAAAGAGGAAAGTTAAAAATACATTTCTATTCAATCATTATTTCACTCTGCTAATGCAAGAGTGCCAATTAATCGTTGATTTTTTTTTTTTTTATAATAATAGTTGATCTAATAGCTGATTAATGTTGTCACATCAGTTGAATGTGATAATGATAAAATGAAAATATAATTTTTAACATTACTTTTAAAAAAACAGGTTTCGGTTTGAGAAATCCTCAAATGCTTGTGTGGTTGCTAACATCATCGGAGCCATGGCTTCCCCCATTTTTCTTTTTTAAAATTGAAGCTGAGCTTTAGAAAATAATGAGGTGGAGGGTGGGACCCATATTTATTTATCTGGTTTGGGATCATTCGATTGTAGTCAAACATCAGCTCATCGTTTACTGTGTAAAGTTTAGCTGGTTTATCATCAACCATTAAATTTATAATATTTGTATAAATAATAATCACAATCACGTATTCTCTTGTATGTTACGACACCAATAAACAAAACCGTTATTACTTTTTAGTCTATAAAAATTGTAAATAAAATTATTTATTAATAACTTTTTTATCCACCGTTATCATCAGCTTTACCCAAAATTAATTAATTAATTACCAAAAAATACAAATGACAAATGTATAAAACAAAAAAAAAAAAACAAAGACAAAAGTCAAAAGCAAAAAAGAAGCAGCAGCAGAGTTCAGTGACCCTTCGCACTTCGCAAGAAAAGTAGAGTTCTTTGCGCCTCTCCAACTCAAACTCCACCTTTTCTTGCTCGAATTTTCAACCCTCGTCTTCTTCAGTCCAATGGGTCTCCGTCTGCTACTCTCCGCCGCCGTTTTCACTCTCCTCACCATCTCTTTCTTCTCAGGTAATCACACAAATTCACACCCACAACGTACGATTTCTCTAAATTCTTCCATTTCCTTCTGACCCACTTCGTGTTTTTTCCACTTTTGGTTCTCGCAGAGGTCCACTCCGCTTCCTTCAAGATAGTCAACAAGTGCCGGCGCACGATATGGCCCGGTCTGCTATCCGGCGCCAACACGCCACAGCTCCCCACCACCGGGTTCGCGCTTAAGAGCGGCAAGTCCAAGACCATAACGATACCCAAGTCATGGTCGGGTCGGATGTGGGGTCGGACCCACTGTGGCCGAGACTCCAGCGGCAAGCTCTCATGCCTCACCGGCGACTGTGGGTCTGGGATGCTACAGTGCGCTGGCTCTGGGGCAAAGCCTCCTGCCACGCTGGCAGAATTCACGCTAAATGGCGCCAACGGGCTGGACTTCTACGACGTGAGCCTCGTCGACGGCTACAACCTCCCGATGCTTGTTCTACCAAAAGGAGGTACTATTAAATTTATTATTTTCTATTAATTTAAAAAATTTTATTGTAGCCAATATGATATCTATTTTCATTTTGTGTGGAATATTAAAATTTTAATTTTAATTAAATTTATTATATCATTTAAAATAATTGATAATTTAATAGGTACAAGAGGCGGATGTGGCGCCACCGGATGTTTAGTGGACTTGAACGGCGCGTGTCCGAAGGAGCTCCGTGTGGCGAGTGGGGGTCGGGTGGTGGCGTGCAGGAGTGCGTGCGAGGCGCTCGGCGATCCGAGGTTTTGTTGCAGCGAGGCGTTCGCTACGCCTGACACGTGTGGGCCGTCGATGTACTCACTGTTCTTCAAGTACATTTGCCCACGCGCGTATAGCTACGCGTACGATGATAAGACCAGTACCTTCACGTGTGCCTCCGCCGATTACATGATCGTATTCTGCCCGTCACCTTATACCAGGTAAAAATTACGGATTAACCCTATCATACGAGTTATTTTGCATTGGTATCTTATGGAAAATCTGGGGGTTAGTTTAGTCAATTTGTTAGGATGCACGATTTGCCTCGCTGGCACGTTCTATAAATTTCACCTTCTTTTCTGTATGAATGATAAAGTAGATAATGAAATGGAGAATTTTATTGAGCTGTGGGGCCTAATTAAAAGTGGGGTATGTTTTGCATATTCATACTCCATGGTGCACAAAATTTGGACCTATATGTCTTTTTTGCCACAATCACTTTATTTTTTAATATGTCGGCATAAGAAAAAGGAAATGGGAAAAATGGATTCGATCTAGTAACCTCAACTTTATGAGACGTGCTCTGCAACAGATTGAGTTACCCCCTAAAAAATCACAATTTAACAATCCCCCGACCCAATTTGGAAAAAAAATAGTTCGGTTTGAATTTCATCTTCATTTCTAGGACAAATTTGTAATTTGATGAATAACCCTAACCAGTAACTTTCACTTAACATGTCCTTGTAGTGATGCTTAAACTATCAAATAGTAGATGCTTTCGGCACTAAAGTATCTTTAATTTTTAATGACCAAGGCTTAAGGCTTCACAACGAACCGTCCTTTTCTATTAATAAATGATTGATTTGCCTGCTGCTATTATACTCTCCTTTAATAAATATCTTCCTTATTGTTTATCATGAATCTTAAGGGCATAATAGGATTTCTCATAACATATCTCTTTTTCCTGTATGATTGTGAGCACATGGATCAGGATGTGCCTGACCCACTAGGGGTCCTTTTTAACTTCAAGGTCACATTGGAAGATAGTTTGGTTTGTCTAAATTCTAATAGGATCCCCATTATATCCCCATAATATTTTTTTTTGGAATTATTCTATAATAATTGCATGATCGCAATCTTTTCATTGGTAGGTGATTAGGTAATAATCATTTTGCTAGAATAAACTGCAATCCTCTCTATAAAAGGATGTTGTAACAACTAGGGAAAAACACTAATCACATATGCATTATAACCTCATAAAGACTAGTCAATTTGGAGCTTCTTTAGAATTCTTTAGAAAACTCAGTTTTACTTAGGAACTAGGCAATATGAAACTTAGCACTCACGACTATCTTTATAAATCATTCACTCTATGTAGGCTATTCCTTATCCTCTCAATATGGGACTAAAGTGTTACATATGTAGATGTCGTATGACAATTCAATAAGTGATTATTTTATGTAACATTAGAAAGTTGATCCACTCAAAGTAGGCCCCGTTTGGTAAACGATTTTGGTTCAACATTATTCATCTCACTTTTTTCATTTTTTTAACATTCTCTTACTTTTTACATCATCAATCACTTTTTATTACTATTCAAATAAAAAAATCACTACAAAACAAAAAATTTTCATTTTTCCATACCAAATATTATTACTTTTTCACATTTTTTTTTAAAAAAACATTCTTATTTTTTTTAACATCAATCAATTTTTGCTATAGTATTGGACCAAAACCCTTTAACAAACACACCTGTAATTATTGGAGATTCGATCCCTCAAATGGTTGATTTATCCTTTTATTTTCCTTATTTATTATTTATTATCAACCGATAGAACCACTTGGGTTCCTATAATTGTCACAATATGTTGCCAGTATTTCTCATTTTCTGTTTTTCTAGCCAACTGACTTTTAGTTATTGGAGTATGATATTTAGATTAAAATAGGTAGTAGAGGGCTGATGGTGGGAGAGAGGGAGAGATTGCATTTGTCATTTGTACAAGAAATGCAATCTTAAAAATCCATCCAGTTACATGACAAGATGGGTCAAAACCAATCAAATCATCCTTTTATATAGGCTCTTCAAATATTTCCTTGACAGTCAACATGATAGATTTTAGGTTAGACTAATAGTTATAACCAGCTGTTTGTTGCAATTTAGGCTTATTTAGTAAAATTGACTAAATAATTGTAGAAAGATCAATGCTTCGAGTATGGATTAATGCCCAATGAAGGAGGAGTAATGCTAAAAGTTTTTCTTGTAGCTTTTAACCCTAATGGTAATTTTAAAAGTCACATTATTTTTAGAGTAACATAAGAGGAACACAAGAGGGATTTATAGCATTACTCGTTGTTGGATGGTCTTGGACCTTTCTCAATCTCAAAAGCTAGTTCAAGAGGTGATGCTTTCCCTCTCACTTATAAATTGACCACCAGCCCCTTCCACAACCGATATGAGATAACTCCAATAATCTCCCATTCTCACACATCGGCTCCTAGGTCGGAGCAGAGATTACCTGTTTCTCCTGTGGACTATTGAACCAAGACTTGTTAGTTGAATCTGAGCTCTAATACCAGTGTTGAGTGGTCTTAGGCCTCTCTCTACCCCAAAAACTAGCTCAAGAGGTGAGCTTTTCCTCACACTTATAAAGTGACCACCAGCTCCTCCCACAACCGATATAGGATAACTCCAACACTCGTGAGACAGTAGTGTTGTATCTGTAAATAAAATTGAATGGCTAAATTACACTTTGAATATTCTCTGGAAGCGTCACATCATGGTGATAGATGTGTGTTGTATGCGTAGAAAGAGTGGAGAAACTCCAGATCATCTTTTTCTTTGTTGTGGTGTCGCTAGAGAGTTGTGTATTATGGTTTTTCAAATGTTTGGGGTAGAGTGAGTTATGCCTAAATAAGTGATCGACCGTGATCGACCTTTTTTGGCGTGTTGGTATAGGGGGGTTGTCCAGCATATCAACATTATTGTTTCGAATGCAATTCATTCCTTCTTATTTTGGTACATGTGGGGAGAAAGAAATGCTCAAAGCTCCAATGATCAAGAGAGACTGAGTGCAGTTCTAAATACCTATCTTTTCAAAACCTTATTTGAGTGGAGCTTTGCCACGGCTTTACCTCATGTCTCTAGCTATGCAGATTTTTTGTTCTCTTTTTTTCTTATTCTTGATTTGTTGGTTGTTTTCTCTTGTATACTTTATGAATTTTCTTTACTTATATATAACAAAAGGGTTTTACCATTCTGTGGGGCATCTGCAAGTACATGCATGCACACTATCATACATTACTCAGTACAATCATTTAAGTTCAAGTCCTTTGATTAGACGTGCTTTAGGATGACTTTACTTGAATGAAATCTTACAAGTGCTTTTACAGACATGAATACCATAAAATGGTTGTGCCTAATATTACCAAGATGGTATAGATTATAGTGAATCTAGCAATTTATGAAGGCAGTTCACAAGTTCTCCTTTCTTGTAGAAATGATCCTAGTTTTTCTTTCATTCTTTATAGATCGAGGTGATGCGGTAGGAACCCAAGTTCACAATTTTTTTTTTTTCATTTTTCCATACCAAACATTCTTACTTTTTCACTTTTTTTTTTTTTAAAAAAAACATTCTTACTTTTTTTCACATCAATCAATTTTTGCTACAATATTGGACCAAAACCCTTTAACAAACACACCCGTAATTAATTGGAGATTCAATCCCTCAAACGGTTGATTTATCCTTTTATTTTCCTTATTTATTATTTATTATCAACTGATAGAACCACTTGGGTTCCTATCATTGTCACAATATGTTGCTAGTATTTATCATTTTATTTTTTTCTGGTCAACTGACTTTTAGTAATTGGAGTATGATATTAAGATTAAAAAAGGTAGTAGAGGGATGATGGTGGGAGAGAGGGAGAGATTGCATTTGTCATTTGTACAAGAAATGCAATCTTAAAAATCCATCCAGTTACATGACAGGGTGGGTCAAAACTAATCAGATCATCCTTTTATATAGGCTCTTCAAATATTTCCCTGACGGTCAACATGATAGATTTTAGGTTAGACTAGTAGTTATAACCAGCTGTTTGTTGCAATTTAGGCTTATTGGTAGTAAAATTGACTAAATAATTGTAGAAAGATCAATGCTTCGAGTATGGATTAATGCCCAATGAAGGAAGAGTAATGCTAGAAGTTTTTCTTGTGTCACTCCAAAAATGATGTAGCTTTTAATCCCAATGCTAATTTTAAAAGTCACATTATTTTTGGAGTAACATAAGAGAAACACAAGAGGAATTTATAGCATTACTCGTTGTTGGGTGGTCTTAGACTTTTCTCAACCTCAAGAGCTAGTTCAAGAGGTGGAGCTTTCCCTCACGCTTATAAATTGACCGCCAACCCCTTCTACAACCGATGTGCGATAACCCCAACAATCTCCTCCTCACACATCGGGTCTTGGGTCGGAGCAGAGACAACTCATTTCTCCCGTGGACTGTTGGGCCAAGACTTGTTGGTTGAACTTGGGTTCTGATACTAGTGTTGGGTGGTCTTGAGCCTCTTTCAACCTCAAAAGGTAGCTTAAGAGATAAAGCTTTTTCTCACACTTATAAAATGACCACCAGCCCCTTCCACAACTGATGTGAGATAATCCCAGCACCCGTGAGACAATAGTGTTGTATATGTAAACAAAATTGAATGGATAAATTACACTTTGAATAATCTCTGCAAGCGCCACATCATGGTGATAGATGTGTGTTGTATGTGTAAAAAGAGTAGGAAACTCCATATCATCTTTTTCTTTATTGTGGTGTCGCTAGAGAGCTATGTATTATGGTTTTTCAAATGTTTGGGGTAGAGTGGGTTATGCCTAAACAGGTGATCGACCCTTTGGCGTGTTGGTATAGGGGGGTTGGCCAGAATGTCAACATTATTGTTTGGAATGCAATTCATTCCTTCTCATTTTGGTACATGTGGGGAGAAAGAAATGCTCAAAGCTCCAATGATCAAGACAGACTGAGCGCAGTTCTACAGACCTGTCTTTTCAAAAACCTTATTTGTGTGGAGCTTTGCTAATGCTTTACCTCGTGTCTCTAGCTATGCAGATTTCTTGTTCTCTTTTTTTTTTTTTTTTTTTATCTTATTCTTGATTTGTTGGGTACTGTTTTCTCTTGTATACTTTATAAATTTTCTTTACTTATATATAAAGAAAGGGTTTTACCATTTTGTGGGGCATCTGCAAGTACATGCATGCACACTATCATACATTACTCAGCACAATCATTTAAGGTCAAGTCCTTTGATTAGACGTGTTTTAGGATGACTTTACTTGAATGAAATCTTACAAGTGCTTTTACAGACGTGAATACCATAAAATGGTTGTGCCTAATATTACCAAGATGGTATAGATTATAGTGAATCTAGCAATTTATGAAGGCAGTTCACAAGTTCTCCTTTTTCGTAGAAATTATCCTAGTTTTTCTTTCATTCTTTATAGATCGAGGTGATGCAGTAGCGTTTGAGTTCTCTGGTAATTATAGCATTGGAACTTCAGGTAGTGAAGAAGCTGGGGACAGTAGTCTATCTAGGCAGGGCATTTTCCATTCCCTAAGGATACATTCTAACACATAATGTCCTACAGCTATTATATCAAATCAAATTGAGTCACAAGTCCCTTAATTGCTTCCTTTTGAGTCTATAGTGATCATATTACATTGTAGAGTAGAATTATCTCATTTAATACAGAAACATATCATGTATGGAAATTTGCAGTCAAAAATTGCTCGGAGCTCGGAAAGATGGGGCACAGCTACCACTGGTGAACAAGACCACAATGTACATACCAAGCCACCATGCAAACAGTGCTTCATACTCAGGTCTGGTCCATATGCAATTTATAGCCCCTGCTGTCTCTGTTGTAGCAGCAACTTTGCCCTTCTGGTTGCTTTAACCACCTTTTTTTGACTAACATTGGCCTGAGCTTTTTCAGGCAGATAGTACCTCGAAGTTCAGCTGAAGAAATGGTGTCATCTTCTCTGTTGTTGTTCCAGCTCTTTGCTTCTCTCTCACTCTTCCCATTTGTTGCTGGTTTAATAGCTCAATGGCTAAAATGCAGATTGGCCACACGAGGCAGGACCCGACAAATTCCGCGACAAATCTTGTATATACCTTCCTCTGCTCCCTTAACATGGGGGTTTCCAATATGTTACATATAAACACCAATCTTTCCATGATTTGATATAAGAGTTCAGAAATCTGAGATTAGTGTAGTTGGTTGCTGTGCAGTCTGGAGACAGTTCTCTTTCTTCATTACTCGAATAATGCAAACAACTCAACACAATTAGGCTTTAAAAAACTCTCTTTGAAGTTTGTTGCACTATATTTTGAAGATTTTTGGAGGTATTTTAATATTTGAAGTTAATGACGTGATTCATAGGATCAATTTTGGTTCTCAGTTAGGAAGCCTGATATTGGGAACTAGGCCTGTAAAATTGCTTGGCACAGTTTTGAAGAGTATCTTAGGTAGTGATGGTTTCGGCTGCGAAGTGATGTAGATGATTCGGGTTTGTTTGATAGAACTTTTTAGGTGAATTTTAGGGTTTAGGGTTTAGGTGCTGGACCTTGGCCTCTGCCTTTAGATGACCACAAAGCCACCCAACTTTTTTTAAAAGCTTTTTACTATTTGTATTTGTTATTTTTGTAATTAGCACCCCTACACTTGGGGGAAAAAAAAAAGTATACATGAACAATTACCTCCCTGGAAAAAAATAATAATAATAATTATAATCTGAAAAATAGTTTGCGTTATATTTTTTGAGGAGCATTTTTTAGTTTTTAACATATTTTAACGTTTAACATATGTCTACACTAAATCTTGTGTAGACATATTTTTTTATGTATAAAAAATAAATAAATAAATAAACAAATAAATGAGGGAATGAGTGGCAGCGTGGCGCATGATCACCCATTTGTTGTGAAAATGGGGTGGTCGCCATCTGTTGTGAGAAAGGGTAGTCAAAAGGTCAGGATTTCAGTTTCTGAAATTTCAAATTTAGGCGGTCTATTTTCCATTCAATGGTCATTGTTTTGCCACCTGTCTCACTACTAATAAAATAATAAAATAATAAATATTTATTATTTTATTAGTAGTAGAACATGTGGCAGAACAATGACCATTGGATAAAAAATGGACGGCCTGAATTCGAAATTCCAAAAACTAAAATTTTCTAGGAATTTCAGTAGATCCTAATCCCAAAAGGTCATCCCTACCACAACAGATGGGGGTGGTCGAACCCACAATAGATGAATTGGTACAATAGTCATCCATTGCGGCCATCACCTCCCTTACTTTTTTTTTTTACATGAGATTTTGTGATTCATTGGCAAAGTATTTTTATTGGAATAGCATTTTATGATGTGTCACTGATATAGCAATCCACTGTGGTATACATCTGACATGGTGAAGTTTATTGTGCAATATATACACGTATCACAAAATTATTGGATATGAAACAACATAAAATAGTTAAATCTTAACTATCGATTCGATTAATTTGAAACTCCAATGAGTAATTTGAATACACTTATCACAAAATTATTGGATATGAAACAACATAAAATAGTTAAACCTTGAGGATCGATTCGATTAATTTGAAACTCTAATGAATAATTTGAAAAAGGTCAAAAACTACTTTACTTATTATTTTATTTTTTTCTCAACAATAAATGCTGCCCATGAAACTTTAAGCACATTTGTCTTCTATGTGAGATGGGAATTGCCTAATGGCAACAATCACGGGCAACCAACCCCAACTGTTGTCGACGTATTTTCTTTATATGCAATCTTTTGATTTGTCAATGAAAGATCGAGTACATCTTTTTCATAGACAAGAAAACGTCAATGTTGGCTTCATGTGTCTGCATAACAACGACCAACTACCTAACAACCAGAACATTTACTATCAAAGAAAGGTATATGGATGCCCTATACATGAGAGAAAGGGCTCCTTGGGCTGGCCTAAATTTGGGTTCAAGATGGGAGGGAATGCTCGTCACCAAAGCATATCCTTGAGGAATGAGGACCACAAATTTAAGTACTTGAAAAGAGTCCACATTTACTCAATGGGTGATTAGGATATATATCTAACCAAAGGCCTAAGCCCTAAGGGATAGTCTTCTTGTCGAGGAGTGCCAACTTCCGCATGCATGTGCCATCCCATGTTATGATCATTGATCATGACATTGTCCTACCATTCTCCATCAAAACAAAACTAACTTCTACTCTATACATATATATGTAGGACTAGCAAAACGGGTCTGCGGGTCGACCCGTGGCGACCTGTGACCCATTTAAGGTACACCCAAACACGATCAGTTTAGTTAACGGGTCGGCCCCACCAGACACGACACGACACGACAATTTTTACGGGTCACCCAACACAACCCATGAGACATGTTTGAAATAATGAGTTGTGTCGGGTCAACACCCGTTTGATCCGTTTAACTCTTTTTTCTTTTTCTTTTTCTTTTTCCTTTTTTATTTTTTATTTTTTATTTTATTTTTTTATAATGAAATAATGATAGTTTTAGCAATTATCTCTTGAAATTAAACTCCTAGCAGGCTAGCACCAAAACACTTAATAGTTAATAGGCTTAATTGTCTAATCTAACCAAAAAAAAAAAAATCATCATTACAATTTACAAATTTACAAAAACAAATTGGGTTGCATCGTCGGTGCGAGAGATACAGGGAGGCGACATCGGCGGCGTGAGAGATAGAGAGAGAGATGAGAGAAACTGAGGGTGAGGCCGTGAGGGAGAAAATGAGAAAAATGAGAAATGGGTCTTTCGGAGTGGGAGACGGCGTGACTCAGAAAGAGAGTGGAGAGAAAATTTTTAGGTTTATGTTTCACTGTTTTTTAAGATAAAAAAAAAAAAGAGAAAATTTTTAGGTTTATGTTTCACTGTTTTTTAAGATAATAAAAAAAAAAAAAAAAAAAATTCTTGTGAGTCACTCGTAACACGACCCATTAAAAGCAACATAAACAGGTCGTAAAGACCCAAACCCGTTAATTTAATGTCGTGTTCATGTTGGATTGTCGGGTCATGTCAAAATTGCCAGCCCTACATACATGCACTTTCTTCTGATCAAATTTCTAAGATAGGGCTAGAAATGAGTTGATCAGCTCATACATGCATGTATGTTGTATATTGTCTGCTTGGAACAGTGCAAAAGGGTTATAAGAAGATAGGTTGTCTATTGGAGACTTACTTTGTCGCGTTTAATTTATACGCCGACATATGTCTATTACAACACTAGGTTTATCAGCCTTTTCTTCTTACGCCAGTAAAAAAGAAAATTAATTAATTATCAGCGTTTAGTGGCCACTGGTAAATACCCTTTTTTTTTTGGTAGTGCATTAGGGATAAAATCCATCATGGGTTATACTAAAGCAACCCTACTCAAATAAACACCCACATTATATCTACCAAAATCTCCTATGAAAAAGAGAACACATCCCAAGATCTCTTGAATACTCCGCATCAAATTCCATCTCTCCCTATTTTTCTCTCTTTCTACGGACATGTCAAAAAAAAAAATTACGTCTCTCCCACTATATGAAACATGGAAAAATACTCTCTAAATACTATGTAATTTAAGCATCAGAGTGTTTCAAGTCTTCTTAAAAATACATCTTTCTTTTGTTTGGTTTTCTAACTCTCCATGTACAAGAAAAGAATGGTGGCCACAATGCAGGGCTTGTTTTCTTTTTAACAAAAGAAAGATGTAGAGAGGGGGACAAAGAAAGAGATGAAGAGGGTCATTGTCTCAGAAAGCATAAATTAGGAATCTTATCCACATTTCCCTTTCCGCCACAAATTAGCGCACACCTGCTGTTTTCGCCTTGAGGCGTCGGCGCGACTATATACCTCTTTCTTTTCTTTATTTATTTATTTTTTTTTTAAGAAAAAGGCAAACGTGGGAGAGTCACCGTAACTATTTTATCTAATGTGTCCGTTGGGTGACGTACATAATGGGCTTAGACAGTTGAAACTGCAGGCAATAGCGCTCAAGTTCAAATTAAGCTGAACATAATTCCATCAGATTATTAGTCAGGCCCAGAACGACTAATGCGTACCTCTTGTGCATGATTGATCTACGAATCCACCTACCTCTCCTGGGAGCTCACGAAAAAGAAGACAAATAATTAGCCAGCCCGTGACAATGCTCTCAATATCACTGGATTTTGCTTGCCCGTGAGAGATTTTGTATCTCTCTATTTGGAATCATGCATTCGTTAAGTGCACATGAAAAATAAGACTATTGGGCTGGAGAGTGTGACACCCCCGTAAGCCAAAATGGAGTGGTCAGTCACCTCACAATTTTTTAAAGGTAAAGTTCACTTAACTACTTCAAATTATCACATCTAATGACAATTTATCCCCTAAACAACCAAAACAATGACAATGTACCCTCCAATGCTAGCAAAATGACAAAATTACTCCTATAAAATTTTCAATACGACAAAAATACCCTTAAAATTTTGAAAAAAAAATTAAGTATTTTTGTTTTTATTTTAGTAAGGGTAATTTCGTCATTTTGTTAAAATTAATGGTACATTGTCATTGTTTTGGTAGTTTGGGGATAAATTGTCGCAATTGATAGTTTAGGGGGTAGATTGTCATTGTGATGGTAATTTAAGGGGGTTAAGTGGACTTTACCCCTTTTTTAATTTTAATTTTTTTTAGTTTTTTAATTTTTTTAAGGGAAAATTACAGTTTACTTCCCAAAGTTGACAGCGTTTTTCAATTCGAACACCAAAGTTTCAATTTTTGCAATCCACCCTCCCAAAGTTCCAATTTTTTGCAATTTGACCAATTGTATCCAAAACTTCCCATATTGCCCCTAATTTTTATTTTTTTAAAAAAAAATTTAAAATCCGGGGTGGCCGTAGCCACCCTTTGCCCATCTGGCCATTTTTGTACCCTCAAATTTGTTTTTTTTTTCATAAATTTTTTTTTAAAAAAAAAAAAAAATCAGGGGCAATATTGGAATTTTGGGATAATATTGATCAAATTGAAAAAAAAAATTGAAACTATGTGGGGGTGGATTGCAAAAATTGAAACTTTGATGTTCGAATTGAAAAACGCTGTCAACTTTGGGAGGGAAAACTGTAATTTTCCTTTTTTTTTAATTACTTTTATTTTTATTTTTTTAACAACATGTGACATTTTTATGTGACGACACGTGACAGTCCGTTATTTTTTGTTTAACGATGTTCATGGTACCACGTTATTTAAAAATCTTAAATGACATAGAAACATATTCAAGGTGTGACAATATATATATATATATAAATCTGTAAAATCTACCTTGAAATAAAAAGGCTTGGGACGGGGGTTTTCAATATTAAGAGAATGTTCGTCTCGTTTGGTTTCATTTCATTTCACTTCAACCTGATGGATTAGTCTAATAATTAATTGGAATGTCAAAGAACCTCTTAAGTAGAGAGTACATAAGCTAAAAGATTGCATTTTGGTGGGGGGATGTATATAAACTACCACAAGCTCACTCAATAAACCTACTATATGGAAAATTATCAAAGGGTTGCAAGCCCGCCACATGGCTTGCATCAAAGGACCATTTTCACGGAGCCTCTCACAAAAAGGCCTCACAGCCTCCAAAATTAGGTACAGACACTCTCTTCCTTCTATATTCATATATTCTCTCTATTCAATTTTCTTTCAATGAACCATTTACTAACTTAAGCATTAGAGGATTTTTGATCACCTAAGACCGACGGTTTCGGTGACCTTTTCTCTTTATTTTGCAGGTGGCCGGCCACCAATCTAGTAATCTAGAAATTTGCTTCAACATAATTACTTTATTAAAAAAAAAAAAAGAAAAAAAAGAAAAAAAAAAAAGGGAAGATAAATATTTAAGTAGACGTCAATTACCTAACTAACAAAGTCTCTTGACGGTGTTTCAAAGATGTGAGACCAAATCCTGCTCATACTAAGGATTGGGGATTTGTAAAGGGAGGAGAAAATTCACTCCATTTATCCTTCTAAATTATAATATAGTCATTTCTTCCGCTTCATATGATTCTTTACTAACTCGAGCATCGGAGGTATTTGTTATTGACACTCCCAATTCAATTTCTCTCACAAACATTCTTGGTTGGGAGTAAGGTGTGATCAACTTCAACATCACTTTGTTTTTAAATTGACATGGAAAGTTATCAGCCAGGAGGGTGAGATGAAGTTCATGAAAGAATTTCCAGTTGTGTAGAGAAATTAAGCAAAGATTCTCATATTTGTAACTTGTAAAAACAAACAACTGAACGGATTGATTTCCAACGGGCAGAGGATGGTTGATTTCCAAATGGGGGTTTATAATTAAGTCACTCATTGGGGCAACAACAATGATAAACTTTTCGAAAAGACCAACCAAGATTGAAATTCAAATACTTTCAAATTTCAGATTTGAAGGGATTTAGTTGGCAATCCAGCAGATGTCCATGATCATTCACATTGATTGAAATATAAAACTTGATTTTTAAAGGAGATTGAGTCATGATCATTCAAACTATTCAGAATCAAAACCAATCAACAGAATGAACAATCCGTATAATCATAATAGACATTCATGATATCATGTCTTATATTACATAGAATGGCAAACACCATATGAGCATCTTTCCACAGTACAATGGGACCTTTCCCATCTCTCAAAATCATTTGTACCAATTGACAACGGAAACCACCCCTCCCAAACCCCAGCCTTGGTCCTATTTTCACCTAGGGAAAAAAAAAATGGTTAAATACTTTTTTAGCACTTGATTTGTCTCATTATTAAATAGCCACTTCAGTTTGCAAAAGTGTTGCAAATAGTATTTGTAGATATTTTATAAACATAATTGGGACTTTCATTTAAAAACTTAATGGCCAGCTGCGTTAAACCTATCAACAACTGTCATGTGTCACACATGGCAAATTAGTTTTATTTTAATTTTTGTTTTTTTAAAAAAAATGGAGGTGGTTGAGCCGTCGTGTTAGAATATAAATTAAATGATTAAATTCATCATTTCTTATCAGCTTTAACTTTTAAAACAAATGATAATTTAATATAGTATCAAAGTAAAAGTTATGAATTCAAACCTAACTCCACAGTTCATCCCTCATTTCAGTTAAATATTCCACGTTGAGTTAAGAGTTTAAGCTCACACATGAACGTGAGAAAGGATATTAGAATATAAATTAAATGATTAAATTAACCATTTTCTATCAGCTTAAACTTTTAAAATAAGCGGTAATTTAAGATGGTATTAAAACAGAAGTTCTGATCGATTTAGAATCGTGTCTTTGTCATTCACTTCTCATTTTAATTAAATATTTTATATGTTAGGCTTTGCTTATTAAATGAGAGTTTAAACCACCCCATTTGGCCAACTGCATTTACATGTGCCATTTGAGGTAGTTTTTTTTTTTTTTTTTTTTTTTTTTGGAGTAAAAAATTGGATTTCTATTATCATTCAATCACTAAATGGATTTCTACTAGATAGAATTTCACAAGTCCATCTCCAATCAATGACATCGGTAGTCGCCTCCTTAACCACTCGGTGAGTCGCATTATTAGCCACTCGACTTACATGAACACACTCCCAGCTTGAGAAAGCTTTCAGCATCACAGGTATATCCTCCACAATGTGTCCATAACGACTTCAAGAGCTGCCCCTACCCGTTATTGCATCCACTACTTGCTTCGCATCACCCTCCAAGATTACAGTTTGCAGGCCATGTTCAGTACATAACTGAGCTGCATTTGAGGTAGCTATTTGATAACAAAACAAAAGCAATGCACCTATATTTAAAAAGTAATTAATTTAAAAAAAATAAAAAATAAAAAAAAATTAAGAAAACGACCAAGAATAAATTCCAACAAATGCTGGTTGGTCTCTCATATGCCTAGTAGTGGCATCATTTAAACGATTTTACCCTACCATCCCACTCATGTCAATACATTATTCAGCCAAAAGAATCGATTTAAAGTTCTCCTTTCACATTATATTCCTTGAAAAGCTTACTTTATTCTCAAGCAAAAGCAATAAAAATCACTTTTACACGAGGTAGAAAACAAAAGCAAAATCATTTCCCTTTTTCAATTTTTTTTTGTTTGTTTTCATTCTATTTCTCTAAATAGGCAACAAATAGTTCAGTACTTTCTCAATGAAAATGGTTTGAATAATGGTCTCTGCAATCGTGTGGTGTGTGGGCCTCATAATGATGTTCATCCTTAAATTAAAAGCTACTCTCCTGGAATCATGTGTCACTTGGCTCTAAACCTTGCAAAGCAGTGGAAGGATGATGGGGTGGCCCATTGGGATTGGTTTCTGAAGTTCTAATCTTTATTGGCGGAGAAAAAAAATATATTAAAATCACTTTTTAGGTTATTGTGTTAATTAAATGGTAATTATTATAATCTATTTACATCAACTTGTATTATATATATATATGTATTGTAGCTGAAAGAGGTAATCGGTTTGACTTCAAACTTAGACGTTTTTTTTTTTTTTTTTTTTAAAGGCACTTGGAAATTCTTGCATATTAGTTTTTGTTTGTTTCGGTATAAAATATTTTGAGTTTTGGAGGTGGTGCACTTAGACACATTTACGACATCACCGAGATATTATTGAGACCCCGCCATAAATACACGCAAGTATATATAATGTTCCGGCCAGGTAATGGTCTCGACAACGAAGTCACGGCAAAGCCCAACAGTGTCATGGCAAGGTCTTGGTGAAGTCCTAACACTGTTCCGACTATTAAATTACCATTTATCTCAAAAATTTAAACGGAAAGGAAGATATAAATTTAATCATTTAATTTATAATTTAACATTTTTCCTTACGTGTAGGCTCAAACTCTCTCTTATTAGGTGAGACTCAACACGTGAAATATTTAATTTAAATTTGATGTGAATTGATAGAATTCAGGCTCAAACTCAGGACTTTTAGTTCTGATACCATGGTAAGTATAAATAACATTTGTTTTAAATAACCCAAGTAATTTCTTTGGGTTTGTATTTCATTTATAAAAGATAAATAATAGAATGAACCTTATTAGTTCATTGATGATAGATACGATATAAAATTATCACCTGTCCTAAGAGCTTAAGTTAATAAGATACTTATCCAAACTGCGTCTTCTCTCACTCACCCTTGTTGCACATCTATTCAATAAGATTACGTCTTCCCCTTTCAAAAATAATAATAATAATAATAAGATTATGTCTTCCACAAACATTAAAAAATGTTCTCATATAAAAAGGTACAAATTGTTTTTTGAAGTGTTTTCTAATGGACTCTACATTTGAGAAATTTTTTTAGTACACTCGTTTGTTTTGAAAACCCCAAGCCTTCCTTACCAAAAAAATAAAAAAATAAAAAAATAACAAATAACAAAAGAAAGCTCAACCATCAACCAGCTGGGTGGCCACAGATGACAGAACCACCCCAATAAGCACTTGTTTTGTATTTTAAATTATTTATTAGAGTGTTTATCTTGTATATTACAATTAAAGAGACGAGGGCCATAATGAAAACTTTAAAATTATGTGGGTACGAAAATTAGTATAATCACATGCAAATTTTCTCTTTTTTGTTTTAATTAAAAATTTATCTTTCCATATTTTAGTGATCAATTTTTTCAAAATCCTTGTTATACATTTACCCTAAAATACTAATTGGCTAGCGGCTAGTTAGAAGAAAATGCTCCACTTCTTTTTTTCTTATGGTAAAGTTCACTTAATTCCCTCAAACTATTATCCACTGACAATTTATTCCCCAAATTATCAATTGCAATAATTTAACCCATAAACTATCAAAACAATGACAATGTACCCCCCCCTCAATACTAACAAAGTGACAAAATTACCCCTATATAATTTTCAATAAGACAAAAATACTCTTAAAATTTTGAAAATAAATAAATAAATTTTAGTATTTTTGTTTTTATTTTAGTAAGGGTAATTTTGTCATTTTGGTAAAAGTAGGGGATTGTACATTGTTATTGTTTTTTTATAGTTTATGGGTTAACTTGTTGTAATTAATAGTTTTGAGGGTAAATTGTCATTGAGGTCACATAAACGTTTATATATATATATATATATGAATTCCTAAACTTTCTCATCTCAAAATTATTTGCCAAAAACACCCAACATACTGCTCCCCGTAAGTTTAGGGAAAATCCAAAAAAAATTACAAAAAGAAAAAAGAAAATTATTATGAAGTATATTTAGACAAAGGAGTAAAAAGTAATTTTGTTGTCTAATTTTTATTTTTATTTTTATTTTTTTAAAAAAAACTGCTATTAATACTCTTAATAAAAATAAAATAATTGATACGACAAAATACAGCACAATGATGTAACGTTTGCCAGTGAATTGTACGAGACTGCATGCATCCCCACTGTAGTCCACAGCCGATCGAGCTACATATAAAAAAAAAATGTTACAGAAAGTCGTAAATGCACATTTCTTGGTGTAGCGTTACAAATTATCATTAAATTTTAAATAAACAAATTATAATTTTTAATGTCATATTAAAGAATATGCATTTGAAAACGTGGTAATAGAAATTTGAGTAGCTGGGGAAGAAAATGAAATTTGCAAGAAGTATTTGTTGTCGTCCCAAAGCAAAAGGGACAGGAGTGTCAGAAATGTCAATAATTTAGACTTACTTTCAGCTACTGTTTTAATGACAAATAATTTTTAAAGTCAATTTTCAGATTCCAATAACTAAAATTACATGAAAAGACGAGATCGAGTGGTAGGGAGGGAGGGAATCCAAAGCTTTCCCCATAATTGCTCTTCACTGGCAACCAGCAAGGATCACCCTACCCCACCCCTCCCACGTGGCAGGCAAACAACGGTCATAAGTTCCAGCGTGGCATGGGTCCAGCGTCAGCATGTTGACCATACATGTAATTTTTGTTAAAGGAGAGCTTTGGTGGGACCTGATATTTCTCAAAGCTTCGTTTCTTTTTTGACTTGTCCTGTGTGTTCGTGAAAAAATCAGGCGGTGCTCTGTACAGAGCATGTGATGGGGTCTCATGTAGTAGATAATTGAACGGCGTTCCCCCACAGTGGGGATGCATGCAGTCTCGTACAATTCACTGGCAAACGTTACATCATGGTGCTGTATTTTGTCGTATCCATTATTTTATTTTTATTAAGAGTATTAATAGCAGTTTTTTTTTTTTTTATAAAAAATAAAAAATAAAAACTAGACAACAAAATTACTTTTTACTCCTTTATCTAAATAATTAAATATATTTCATAATAATTTTCTTTTCTCTTTTTGTAATTTTTGTAATTTTTTTGGATTTTTCCTAAACTTATGGGGAGCAGTATGTTGGGTGTTTTTGGCAAATAATTTTGAGATGAGAAAGTTTAGGAATTCATATATATATAACAACGTTTATGTGATATAAAACATAAAGAAATTTTCAATTTTTTTGAGATAAAAGTGAAGAAATAAGGTTGACTTTTTTAATAGAAATGAGAAGAAATGGATAACAAACAAGCCCAAGAAAAATACATAATAATTTAGAAGAATATAGGTTTACAAACATATTTTATAAAAAATCTTTACGAATTGATGTGGCATAACATTATTGAATATGAGATAAATATAAATTTTAAAAAATTCAATCATGTTGTGTCACATCAGTTTGTAAATTTTTTTTTTTTTTGTAAAATGTGTTTGTAAGCCTAGCATTTTTCAATAATTTATTTTGATTACTTTTGTGTTTTGGCTTCCAATAATTAAGGAAAATATTTGAGCCTCACATACTACCAAGCTGTGAGAAGTTAGGTTCTTTGTTAAGTCTTTTTGGCATAATAAAAGTCATGTGCAACACATTTTATCACCTAACAAAAATAAAAAAATAAATTGTGCAATACAACTAAAAAAAAAATCAAAAACCAAAAAATAATAATAATAATAAATAAATACAATTTGGGCTTTTGGCTAAACAAGGGTGGTCAACCACCTCCACTTCAATAAAGGGGATGGCTCGACCACCTCTATAGTTGGCATGAGTGGCTAAATCACCCCATGCCCATTGGGGGTAGTTGTTGGCCAAAGAAATGGTTCGGTCACCTCCATTTGGTTGTACCGCATGTGACTCATTTGGTCAAAGGGTGACTCCAAGTCCTACAATTTTTTATTTTTTTTAGTTTTTGTTTTCTCTCCTTTTTTTAGATAAATTTTTTAAACACTTTAATCTCTGACCATATTTGGGAGTATAGGGGCTAAAATGTGGCATGGGAATCCATTCCGTTCAAAAAGACAAAAAAAAGCAAACATATAGGCTAATTTTTCAGAGTTTAGTAGTTAGTTGGAGTCAAAAACACAAAGGTGGTCATACTTAGCCAATGAGGGGTAAATTGTATTTTTCTCCCTTATTTATATTAAGAAAATGAAAAATAAATGAGAGTTGATCTAATGATTTTCAATGAATAAATGTACATATATTATATACTTGGAGACTTGGCGTAATCATAATTTTGGTTTACATAAGGCAAGATTAAAGTCTACCTCGGACACAAGCTAATTTAAAATTCAACTGAAACTCAATAAAAATATTTTTGTCTTCCATGATCTCATATAACTACAATTATATATTTCATATATATGTTTAACAATATATATTACCTAGGCCAAGCAGTTGGGCCTAAACCATACACCAAAATTAATGGGTCAAATGAACCTATCGGGCAAGTGCTTAGATTACGATGGGGAACACAACGCAAAGGATAACAACCTCATCACACCATCCTACTTGTCTCAATATTCTCGAAAATTAATCAACCAACATCCTTAACCTACCCGTGAGCAAGTAGCACTACACAACATTGGATACATGGTTCTAGTTTGCTAGGAGATAAGGGATTCAGTGTCACTACTTGCCGTAATCATACTTCCCCCAACAAGTGATACATGGTGAAAGATATACCACACTAGAGAACGTAAATCAAATGCAATGCTTAAGTAGGGTCGTGCCTAATTAATAGACCACATGTAACTAAGGTCGTATGAAGAGAAAATCACTCTGCATAATAGAGGGAAGGCCATTTAAGGTATATTTATTCAATCATAATACTCATGCATTCTATCATTTTCTTAGCAAGAACTCTTCGAAATAGAGATTTTCGTATTAATTTAAGTATCAGATATATCTCCACCGAAAACCTTAGTAAGTCCCAATCTTATGTCTCACCTCTTTTTCAGAGACTCTTGATATAAAGTTAGCTATGTGATCAACTGCATCAACAAAGCCAATGGTAAATTTTGAAGTCATGTATTATGTGAAAGATGAAGGCATATATATTTGTTTTGTTTAACGTATTTAATTTGTTTTCTTTTTGCAAATAGGTGTTGTGAATTTGAAGTAGTGGCTAATACATCAATTTTTTTTAGGAGATGGCCGTTAAGAGTGAAAAGTTTTATTAAAGCATTTAGATTACGGGTGCACGCAGAGAGAAACTCCTCACACCCAATCATCATTATGCCTATTTTGAAATAGAGCAAGTAACACTATATATCTAAAGTTCGAAAGTGTTCTATGATTCAAAATAGGCATAATTAATGATGATTAAAACAAATAAGATGCCCCAAGCAAGAGTTGAGAGTTTTTTCATGATAAAGTCGGAATTAGGATCCTCTCTAATTCTTTTGAACGGGATAATATTCTATTATTTATAATGAAGAGATATTTTTGTTTCTTTTAAAAGTGAAAATGACAAAAATACTTCTTAAATATACTTAAGTAAATATTATCCGGTTTAAATGAAATAGACTATCTTCTGCCAACAAGTGGAGAGTTGTACCACTGTGTTAATAAACAATAGAGAACTAATTGTAAACAAAAAACCAGGCGAGCAGGGGGAAGAAGAACTCGGTAATTAGGGGCCTCATTGGGGTAAAACCAAACTATATATAACTATATCCAAGAAAGTGACAGAGAGATGCCATTACATTACAAATTTGATTTGGATTTCTCCGCTACAGGGTACATACTGGCCAGGTGCTCACTCTCCCTTCCCTCCTTCCTGGCTCTTCTCCCCAGGATCATCTTTGTCAGTTTATGAGCACTGTTGTCAGCAGTCGTCACTTCTTCACTCCTTCCGGCTACCAGGCCGTAGAATCCCCGGCATTGTCCTCTCTCTTCTTTCTCCTCTTCCCCCCCCCCCCCCCCCCCATCTAATCCACATCCCACAACCACCACACTCAACCCACTCCTAAAGAAAACTGAAAACCCAACAAAGCAAACCCAGATGGACCACTGCTATTGGTGCTCCACTTTCAACACTGTCACCCTTCTTCTTCTGCTTCTTACCAGTAGAGGTAAAAAAAACATATAAAGTTACAATTTTGCTTGGTTTTTCTTGATGGGTTTTCCCTTCTCTCATCTGGGTTTGTCTCACATTCTCATCTCACTTCACTTTTTTCACAGTTTTACACGCGAAACTTACTCTGTGTGTGTGTTTGGGTGCACGTGTGCGCAGGTGTTTCAGGTGCAACATTCACATTTGTGAACAGGTGTGACTACACCGTGTGGCCAGGCATTCTCGCCAATGCAGGCAGCCCTAGGCTCGACACCACCGGATTCGAGCTCCCCAAGGAAACCTCACGCTCCTTCCAAGCCCCTACGGGCTGGTCTGGTCGGTTCTGGGGTCGGACCGGGTGCAATTTCGACGGATCTGGGTCCGGGTCTTGTCTGACCGCCGACTGCGGGTCCGGCCAAGTCGAGTGCAATGGGCTTGGAGCAGCCCCGCCCGCGACTCTAGCGGAGTTCACACTCGGGTCGGGTGGTCAGGATTTCTATGACGTGAGCCTGGTGGACGGGTATAACCTGCCCATGATCGTGGAAGGCTCGGGCGGGGCGGGTCTCTGCGCCCCCACCGGTTGCATCTCGGACCTGAACCAACAGTGCCCCCCGGAGCTGAGGGTCGGGAACGGAGACGCGTGCAAGAGCGCCTGCGAGGCGTTCGGGAGCCCGGAATACTGTTGCAGCGGCGCGTACGGCTCTCCCGCCACTTGCAGGCCGTCGGTGTACTCCGAAATGTTCAAGGCCGCGTGCCCAAAGTCGTATAGCTACGCGTACGATGATGCTACGAGTACGTTCACGTGTACCGCTGCCGATTATACGGTGACGTTTTGCCCTTCCTCTCCAAGGTAACACAATCTTTTTTTTTTTTTTTTTTTGGGTTGGGTGTTAGTTAATCCTTATTTCCAAATTTCTGTTTTTAGTAAAGAATCTATGAAAGAAGATTTGTGTGTTCTTTTAAGGTGGGTGGCAAATGCCCAAGATTTTATTCTCTTTTCCTTTGATTAAATCAGCTTTAGCTTTCTCCATGTGGGGGTTGGTGGGATAGAGCCAAATCCAATTGCCATAATGCCAAAGATTACCCTTTAATGATGTTCTTTAATCTTTATTATATGTTCAGGATCTTTTATGAGCTTCAATATATAGGATATATGTATCAGATAATCAGGACTTTAATGGAGGTTGTTGAGTAGCCTTGAATGTGAGCCTGACCCATTTAATTCTTTTGCTGCAAGAATAATTATTGTTTCTCCTAATCTCTGGTGTGCAGTCAGAAATCTTCAAATCCAACGCCAATGACATCAACAGCATCCTCACAGGGGGGGTCCGGGTCAGAATACTCCGTTCCTGGGACAGGTTATTCGGTTTCTGGGTCCGGGTCCGGGTCAGTACCAGGATCACAATCAGGATCTGGATCTGAATCTGGATCTGGAGAAGCCATGTTTGCAGATGGGTCATATTTAGCTGGTCTAGCCATGGGAGACTCATCCAGAACACTCTCTCCTTCTGCTCTACAGTCTGCATTGATATCCTGGGCTACTCTGTCTCTTACCCTCTCAATGCTTTACTTGTAAGACACAGATTCCGGCAATTTTGTTGTTCGGCTTGTTAACAATTTAATTTATGGTCTAAATTGTTAGCGATTCGAGCAGAAAGCGGGAATTGCGAGAGTTTTTACGAGAACCACTTGTCTGATTAAATAATTGAACAGATAAATCTTCTCACAGCTCTCTCATGATTCCTGTATGACAGAAAATTGCTGGAAATTTCAATCTTTTGCTTGGGTGTAGGCCATCCTGCTTGACCTCATTTCATGGCTTTTGCTTGTGTGAGTGCATCTTGGATTTGCAGCCTTAGTGGGTACTGGGGTGGGGCTTTTGGCCTTTTCTCAAAAAAGCTGACAGATTCCTCCGGATTGTAAACCATCCACTCCCTAGGGTTCCCCCCAAAAATATTCAGTGTTATATATAACATTAAAGGTGTTTGTTTTGCTATTTATTTATGGAAATATTACATTCAAGCTTTTTAAGGCTCTGCCATTGTGGAGTTAATAGCAACAGCGAATCAAAAACCAAGAGCAAATTTCCTGTTTTTGGGGCTGAATTTTATACTCGTTTTCTTTTTTGGGGTAATGGGTTTTGTTGTAAAGAGAGGTTAGCTTGTTGAAAGACGGTGTAATGTGAATACTTTGCTCTGCTTTTTGTCTTGGATAGGGCACTTTGCGGTCTTGCGGGTGTTGCAAGTTTTTCTTGCCTTTTTGTCTTTGTGTGCTGTTGAAACAAGGAATTTCTTCAAGACTAATGCGCCATGTTATCATTTCATTTGGTGGGATTGCAAATGATGTTGAAATTGTAGGTTGAACATTAAAAGGAGATGACTTTAATCATTTTGTTGAGTTGTGGAGCAATGTCCAATCCATATTTCGGCTCTGTTAATCTTTTTTTTTATTTGAAAAAATCGTTTTGACGTGACATAAAAATGAACAGTTTTGCGTGTTTTGGGTCATTTCTTATTGTTTTTGTTTTGAAAAGAAAAAAAATAGCGGCAAAAAGGGAAAGTGTTATCAAGCAAATGATAGTTTTCCTTTTATTTGGATATAATCTATTAATTCACAATTTAGCATAAATCATAGATCAAATGATAGGTTCAGATGCACAATCACATTGCAATCATAATTAAGTTGCAAGAATAACAAGTTTCATGGTGCAAACACATTGAGGAGGATTCCTCTGTTTGTGGGTCCTTCCCACAGCCCTAATCTTGATCATATACCGACAACATAAAATGAAAAGAAAATCCCTTTAAAGAATAAAGTTTGCTCAATAATTGTTCATTGGACAGCATATAGGACAAGATGGAGTTCACAGGAAAGCCAATTACTGTCTGTGCTAAACAAATGTAAAAGGTATACTATATGCTGTAAAACTTTTTGGATGCCCATTGAGGTCCATACAATTGGCAATTCTTTGTAATTGGGCAGTCAATTGTGAGAAGGCCTCAACCAATTCAATTCTTTGTAAAATGAAGATATTGTGTGATGCTGTACGAAGCCTATGAGGAATTGGGAGTCTTGTGTAAGCTTTCTTAAGACATGAGATTTCTTTTTTCGAGTTGTGAATCGTCTTTCTTTTGGTAGTGAGATTCTGTCAAACTCCATTATTGGCTAGTAATAAAACTTTGATCAACATGAATTTATCTTTATTTTATGTTATTCTTCTTTTGTCCCGCATCACTCGATCCATCGGAGTATCATAAAAAATGTATTAAAGTTAAAAGTTGCAGAAGATGTGAGATATAAGCTGCATATTGTAAGGCCAAACTAATATGCTCCACTTATAGTGGATTGTTGATTGAACACATTGAAAGGTCACCATTCTACCCTCTATACAATAATAGAAGACTAGAATACTTTGGAATTATTTCTGAATTACACCCTCTCCTCTCCTCCCTCCCCAAATCCAATTTTTGTTTTTGTTTTTTTGAACCAATCTCTATTGTGAACACCCTAAGAGTGCATGAATTGTGTATACAATAGTTTTACTATGACATGTTACAACTGAATATTATAATGTCTGGTTTCATCACCTTGAAAAAGGGACAAGGTTGAAACTGCAGTTCTATTGGCATAATGGACACTTATTTTGTATTCTCCTAAGAAGCCATAAAAGCTGTAAGAACCATGCTCGTCTGTCTCACCCTTTACCTCCCCAGTTTGCCATTCTTTCAGGAGCTTGTCGACCACATCTCCGGCCGGGAGGTTTCTAAAATTGTTGTCGGTCAGGCACATTCGGTAACACCCATTTGGATGGAGTGCAGTCCAGAGCATTATCCCGTTCACTGAAGGGTGTGAAAAGCCTTCTCTCAATACTTCTTCTAAGTAAATAGACTGCATTAGAAAAGATAAATCCCAAGTCCATGAGTCACACATTCATTGATGTTCCCAAAAATTTGTTTCCAAGAGCAATAAGATTTGAGGTCTATGTTGTTAGTACCAATAAGGATCTCTAGCAATTCAGGCATTACATTGTGAGAAAACTCAAACGAAATCCATCTGTACAAATAAATTATGAGCTGCTCGGCCACCTACTCAGACAGGTAATTCCCATGTAGGGTTCTCTTACATTTGCTGCCTAAATTACCAAAAATCTTTATACATACTGTTAAAGTATTAATTAAGTGAAGCTTTTGAGATAAGATGTGATTTAAACATAAGGTAAAATAGAATTAATAAAGTAATAATTTTAGAGTAATACTACATACTATATAAATATCCCGCAAAATTGACATGACATGGTCTAATAGCCCTTGGATCAAACCTTGTTAAAAGAGAAGGAAAAAAAAAATTCATTGACCGTAAGACCTTACCACATCAGTTTTGTAAGATATTTGTAGGATGTTTGTGTGGTACGTAGCATTTCTCATAATTTTATATAAAAGCATGATGGGTGAAGTTCTACAGAATAGTATTGGGTATTATGCATAGTACAAAAAATGTTAGTAACTCGACGTGGTAAGTGTCACATGGCCGGTAACTGATGTCATAAATGTCGCATCAGTTTGTAAGGGAAGCTATAGAGAAAGACTAAAGAGTAAGAATTAGAGTTGCTCACCTGTGATACTTTATCAAGTGTATTGCTAATATCCACCTCTGTGAGCCATATGGGAAGCCCTAGTGTGGCCAATTTGTCAATAATAGCTCTCATCAGGGGAGGGTTTGGTATAGTAAAGTGACCCTCAAGCCCAACTCCATCCATTGAAGCACCACCACGCTTGAGTTCTCTCAGCCTTGAGATGAAGGTGTCAACAGTGGAATTCACATCGCTGCAAGTCTCCACCACATTGAATTCATTCATAACCAGGGTTGCCAATGGATCCGACTTGTGTGCTATCTCATAGAAACTCAATGTGGCATTACTCCCAAGCCGTTGCTCGTAGAAATCAAAGTGAAGCATTTCATTGCTGACATCCCAGTGAATGAATTCTTCTTTGTAGTTGCTCATTAGACTTTGTATTCTTGAGTTGACAGCGGATTGTAACTCAGAACCTACGTTAGAATATAAATTAAATAATTAAATTCATCGATTAATTCCTATCGACTTAAGCTTTTAGGATAAGTGGTAGTTTAATAACCTGTAAGATCACGAACCCATGGCGGCGTGTACTTGGGGTCCTCCCAGAATATATTGTGTCCTCTGGCAATGATTTGGTTAGCTCGAACAAATTCCAACATCTGGTCTGCTATGGTGTAGTTCACCTTTCCTTGTTCGGGTTCTGTCGCATACCACTTGAGTTCATTCTCAAAAACTGCTGCATTGAATCGCTTAACAAACCAGTTCTGCAACAATACGAAAGATTGTTGGAACTAATGACTCATATTTGAACACCAGTGGTTGGCTAAGAAGACTTTCACAGAGCAAGGGTACCGGGTAGTTTGGAAATTTCTAAAATACGTATGTACAATTAGGGTTTAGAGTTATATTATATATATGTGTATGTTATGATGTAACCCTGAATCATTAATAGGAAAATACAGCCGCACTCTATGTGGACGTAGGCACATTGCCGAACCACGTTAAATTTGTGTCTCGACTCTCTCTTAATCTTTTTCTTTTCGATTATATATTATTCATCATTGTTGTACACGATAACAAAAATGATATTTTTGTTTTAGCTGGTCTTTTCAAAATTTATTAAATTAATATATGTTTTTAGAGCACGTGAATGAAGTAAACTTACTTGATATGGCAAATTTCCGAGAATGGTCTTAGCTATTGCAGATCCAAATGGGAAATCTTTGGAGATTTGCTCTATGCTAATAGCTGCCCCTTGCAACCTTTGGCCTTGTCCATCTGAGACATGGATTGTTACCGCACGTTTTCTTTGCTGGAAGACAAAAGATGTTATCCTTAAATGTTGATAACATAATTGATTCTAATAAACAACATAATGTCTCTAGTACTCACAGTGTTGATTATATATTGCTGATTTGTTCTCCATTGCTGCTCTGTAAATGGCTGTAATGAAGCGCTTGTAATTGCTATATTGACATTCCCATTGTCCCAATTCTGTGAAACAGAAACAGAACAAAACAAAAAGGTTGATTTCATTAAGTACTAGATTTCATGTTTTAGTTGCTTAATTAATTGAGGTTAAATTCACCTGAAGGTAAAGAATAGAGAAATCAGAGGGTGAAGTTAGGACAAATCCACCCTTGAGAAATGACCAGCATCCACGCTTTGCTATGACAGTCCCTATGCAGTTGTACATGGCATCTTGTGTCTTCAGGCTTGCCCTTATGAGACTTGATTCTGCACCTTGTATCTTCACCCAACCTGTTAACCACCAAAAGACTATTAATTGTAACCCACCATGAAATCCTACACAATGGTTCTTTTGTGACTTTACTCTTTACATCCATTTATCATACTAACTGGCATGATATATTTTAAGTAGTTTCCTAAAACACGGGTTTGAAGCAGATTGCTTTTTTGTGAGGCCATAAATAATGAGTGCATACTGCTTCACAGGCTTAAGCTTAGCCCAGTTTTGAAACCAAATAGCCCAAATTATAATATCATAAAAAAATGGTACCCATTGGGCTTGGGCCGAAAAATATATGGAAAATTATTAAAGTAAGAATATCGAATAAGAGTCTTGCACTAACAATCCGTTGTAGTCTAGTTGGTCAGGATACTCGGCTCTCACCCGAGAGACCCGGGTTCAAGTCCCGGCAACGGAATTTTTTTTTTGTTTTTGTTTTCTCGCTCTATCTAAAATTACAAGAAGAAAAAGAAGAAAAAGCAGAACTTAACTGGAGAAACAGTAAAAGCCCTGGGTGAGATTGTAGAAAATGAAAGCCGGAAAATAAGCAGCATTACTTGCAGAATCAACAATGCTGCCATGGACACTCACAAGCTGCTGACCTCTGAGAATCCCTCCCTTGTAAAGTGCCTCTTCCGGCTCCTTTTTACACTGCCAAATAATCAAACATGTAAGTAACAGCATTGAAGAGCTTGAACTTGGGGGGAAAATCTCTGCTAATTTAATGCCTATTTCCCTCTTGTTCTTCATATATACCTCAGTGTAAGCAGCATGGTCATACAATGGCCCATCTGCAACATAGAACACAGGAAACTCATTTTAACAAGAACCCCACAAAAAAATAGTCCTTAAAAACCAATGAAAGATGGTTTTTGATAGAGTTGAAAGAAAGAACCATATGAAGCAGCCAAGAGAGGGGCTATGACAAGAAGGAAACAAGCCAAGAGGGTAAAAGAAAGAGCATCCCTCTGCCTCATACTAATTTTCTGCAGAATGACAATATCTCTCACTCCAAGTAATCAAAGTTCCCTAAATAATGGAGGGCGCCAGAGTATTCACAAGAGAAAGGTGGGTTTCACAAGGGAACAGTGGCAGGGTGTGAGCAGAGAGCCCCGTGCCCTGCTCACATGTTATATGGGAGGCTTCTTGTGAGCATAATTGCGAGACAGAGGTTAAAACTTTTGACTCATTCTTTGGTGGATGGCAATTGGGCATGTAATGTTACTACATGTTCATTCAATTGTCATTGACTTCGACTGCCGCCCAACTGCGCACACGACACATTCATTCGAAGAATTTATATTTGATATTCCTTTTTTTATTTCTCATCAAAATGAATGGTATCTTCTCCATCATTCATTTGGCTTTATCGATCTTTACCTACTCTCTACTCCCCTTTGCTCTGATGGGTACTTAGAGAGCAGCTAGGTGCTAGATCAGCATTCCCAATTCAAAGATTCGGTAGGATTTATGTAAAAATTAATGGGTATTCTAAATTGTCTGTCTAAGTGAAAATTTGAGAATTGCTGGCAATCTGGCCTATTGTGTAAATGGAATAGGATCCCCTCCACTACACTTCACTTGAAATAGAAAAAATTATGAGTGATCATTTGTGTTCGGATCGTATTAACGTAAGAGTATAAAATTATATAGGTTAATTACAACCCAACCCGTTTAATTAAACGAATTAGACCCTTTAACCATAACTCACTAATTTCATGTTGAATTTGTAGGTCATGTCAAAATTGTTGACCCTAAATATCGAATGTCCGAAATAGGTCGTATGGAGACATGGGTATAAGACTTTATAGGTCAACCATAATCTAACCAATTTAGTTAAACGTGTAAGATCCATCAATCCTAATCTGCTATTTTCATGTTGGGTTTGCATCAAGTTTGCGAGTCGTGCCAAAAATTGTTAATTAGTCCTGGTCCATATTAAACTTTTGTAATTGCATTTAAAATTTTAAATCACATGACACCATATACATAGTTAGATAAAACAAAACAAAATCTTAACTGTATAATGGCTGGCTCCTCTAGCTCCATTTCAATTGAAACAAAGATCCTGATCCTATGCAAATGAGTAATGCTAGAAAGAGAACCATATCAAAATTAATTAATAATGATCATCTCAAATTTAATGATGATTTTTAAAGTCACATCACATTTAGAAGGATTATAATCCTCCGTAGCATTACTCTTTGTAGTATACTAGTATATATAATTATACTAAAAGCATGTTTAGAATTGCATTTGAAAAACAGAGCTTTTAAGCAAAAATCACTTTTTGGGAAAAGTTTTATTTTTAAGCTTTTGTCAAAAGTGGGTTTTCGAAATTTTTAGGCTTTTTTTACCCTTAAAAGTGCTTTCAATTTTTTTTTATTAAACGGATATTTTTTTTTTTTTTTTTTTCAAATAAACTTTTAAACCTCCCTCAAACGCACACCCATAAAAATCAAAGCGTATTATTATTGTATTATGGAAAGGAATAGGCATGAATGGACACTGGACAGTGGCCCTCAAGGAAGGAGGGTGGTGGTGGGTTTCGTAAGGGGGAAAGGATGCTTTGCTTGCAAGTCTACTCCTCCTCCTCCAGACCCTCTCTGCACTGCCCTTTGTAAGCGTGTCTAAAATGCTTTCATCCCCAAAGTTCTCACGCGTACGGCGTGCATGCTACATGGGGACCATGGTGAGACTGTCATCCATCCCTATATACATTATTGTTTTTCTAATTATGGCTATATATATTATATTCGTCGCTAGATGGTGTACGGTGTACCCCAAAATAATTTCCCTACATAATGGGCTTTTCTCGCCCGAAGTAGCTAGGCCCAATGCCGTGCCCAAGCAAGCCCAAGAAAACAAGTCTACTGGGCTCAAAGAGGCTACACCCGCAGAAGAGCACGGGTCAAGCCACGTGTAATCTCAACGCCCTGATATTCTCGAACATGCGAAAATGCTCGCCTAACAAAACGGGCTTGATTTTTTTTGTTCTTTCTTTTTCTTTTTCTTTTTCGTTTTAACAAAATATTGACTTAAGCAACAGAGTGACTGGTTTGTTGACTCACCCGACAAGGTCTTTTGTGCCAACTAATCCTTCTGGAGACATTGTGGAAAATAAAAAAATATATAAAAGGTTGATGATTTACCTACCATTGCCAGAATATTGTGGAATCTTGGTAAAAAGTGCTCCACTTTTTAAAATTATTATGAGACCTACTGCTTAATGTTGGGCATTTGTGGGTATACCTTCCACTCCATATATTTTTTTAACATATTATTGTCACTCCCTCATTGGTCAAACAAAAATCTTAAAAATTCTTCCTGATCTGCCCAATATCCAAAGCAAACCGTTGAAGCGGCCCAAAATATAAATTTTTTAAATTTTATTAAATATTATTAATGTATAAAATTGTTAAATATATGAGATTATATAGCCACGATTTTCAATGTGAAACATATGTTAGAAAATATTTTTAGTATTATTTTCGAAGTTTAAGTGTTAAACACTTAAACTATCATTTATCTCAAAAACTTATTCTCTATTTATGATATTGAATATTCTTTATTTATGGGCTAATTGTAATCAAATATTGAGATTGCTTTTCCAAATTGTGTTGCACTGAATGCGTGAAAGAGACTGAAGGTGTAGGTGGAGAGCGTGACGGCGCTTGAACAATCAGAATAGAAAGATCGTCGAAAAATGTCAAGGAAGTTGAGAGCCACAAGAAAGTGGCTCTGATACAATGTTAAACTATCATTGTTCTCAAAAGCTTAAGCTGAAAATGCTTAAACTGATAAAAAAATATAAATTTAATCACACTTAACCATTACTTTAACAATTAAGAATGCCACGTTAATATTGTTGGATAAATATTAAAAAAAATTATAGTATCTAGCATTCCACTAGTTTTATTCAAAATTGGCAATGACAAGGCCCCCACAACTTCTTCTGTATCTTGGGAGAAAAACTTATTTGGACGCCCAAACTAACAATGACCCATAAAAAAAACAAAAGATCTTCCAACTTAGCACTCTAATTTCAGAATTTGAACTTAATATAATCTCTTACATGGAATGATAGGCAGAAATAATGGATGCCTTACAAAACTTGACAAACAAACCAATGCTTAATGTAGGATATCACTGAGCATAAAAGCTCATCAATCCTCACTAATTCTTGTCCTCCTGATCTTCAGAAATTGTTAATGGCCATTAGATGCTGCTGCTGACAATCTCTTCGATTTCTTGCTTGTGAAAATCTTGGCATAAACAGCCTTGGATCTAATTGACAACAAAATGTCTAAACCAAACCCAATAATGCAAGCAACAGCCATGATCACAAACACCAGCCTGTAGCAATGGGCGCCAACGCAGGTATTGCCACCGCCAGCAGTGGGAGTAGCCTCCATATCGTATAGTAATCCGGCGAGAAGGCCGGAGAAGAGGAAGGACCCCAGGGGAAGGTTGAGGATTAGAATGTTGTAGATGAGACCATAATATTTTAGACCAAATAGTTCAGAGGCGGTTGGGACGGTGATGGCTAGACGGACACCGTAGCAAATCCCGACAACGATTGAACCAATGTACAGGGAACCAGGCACGGCTAAGGCCATGAGAACATAACCAACAGCCATTACAATCTGAGAAGCTGCATTCCAAAGAGGTCTTGGTGTTCCAGCTTTCCTGTGAGCCAAGGATATGCCAAAAAAAGGGTCATAAAAGTTGAAAAAAAAAAAAAAATTGTTTATAGTCTATTTTCAGATCTACAACAAAATCTTTTTGCATGACCAAAACTTTTCAAACCCAGTGAAAACTACGTTTACTGACACAACAACTCATTGAAGACTCTGAAAAGTCATTAATCCAAAGCATTAACTAGGGTGAAGACTTTGAAGTGCAGAACTATCCAGAAGTAAAGAATTTAGGGGATTGTTTGGAAAAACTTTTCTTTCTTTTATTACTGTTCATGCACCATTTCCCAACAAAAAAAAAATCTATATAAAAATATTCTAATTTTTTTTTTTTAACTTTTTATATTAAATAATTCTCTTTTTATTACTATTCAAATAAAAAAAATACTACAAAACAAAATTTTTTTCCTTTTTTATATCACCTTTTTTTTTTTTTTTTTTTCTTTACATAAACGACAGTGTCTAAGAAAAAGGATTTAACAAACAAACCCTTAGATCTAACCGTTGATCAAGGGAGAGCTAACCTTGATGTGAAGGATAGACACGGTTGGTACACTAGAATGATGATTACTTAAAAATACAAGAAGCTAAAATAGAATGACTATTCCTATTCTACTGCATCTAAATATGTAGTTTCATCCACTGAGACAAAAGCATATGAATCAACTTTTTCAAATGAAGAAGATGCCACCACCACTAAGAAAGAAAAGATGTCCATTCGGTGAATATCTTTCTATTGGCAGTAATGGCATAAAGTCAATTGAGAGGACGGTGAATATCTTTCTATGGATAGTAATGCTATCAACTCATATGACCATGTTCTACTTGGTAGAATAAAACAAAAAACAAGATGGCACAGAAGAATGGAAACCCCAAGGCCTAGTTGCTACTGGCATATGTAATATAGTTGGGATCAATATGCAAAAAGCCACAAGCTAGGAGTATTTTCCATAGCTTTACCTAGACATTCGGCCTAGATATTTTATAACCCTGAACTAGTTGACCCAATTCCTTAGCTTAAATTAGGATGATACTAGGGGCTATTTATATCAATAACAACAACATCTTGTATAAACTATAAAGTCCTGCTTGGCAATTGGTCATTGGTCCAAATCCATAGCAGACAACACAAGAATAACCAAAAATTTTGACACAGGAATAACACCCACTTAGTCGGCACCACCACCCACTACCGCCTTGAGGAATAGCTATTCTTCATTTTGGGAGAATAATCTATAGGGAGGGATGTTTTAAGGAATGAAAATGTAACCAAACAACGAAATAAGTACTTCAAAAAAAGAGTTATTCGATTCTCGAGTCTTCCTGCAGACCAAATGCTTCTGAATGTGTGCTTAGTTTACATGGCCCATACACTTGAACCCACTATAGAGACAAACATCAAAGGAGGAAGTCTATTTTTTTTTTTTTAATGTCGGTAAACCTCTCCAAGGAAAGGCCCTTTAGACCCACTCCTATAGGGGAAACCCCAATCCCCTACACATCAATGGAGAAAGTCCATTACAAAGTCCCACCACAAAATTTAGCATCCGTGGCACGGAAAGAAAAGCAGAGACATGAGACAACAACCTTAAAGGGTAGAGATTTTTATCATCGTTGGGAACCAAATCAATGGTTACCAAAACGCATACAAAAGACATGCCACTAACTAACCCATTGCTTCAAAAATGTAATACTTAAAGCTTAAGGAAAAGCAACAGGATTAAGCTTACAATCAATCAATCAAAGAGATTTATAATCCGAGGATGGAAAGGGAACCCGTCTTTTATTTTCTGTTCTCAAAGTCAAAAATATTATCAAACAACTCAAAACACAGTATATTTTCATCAAACCAAAAGAAGAAAAAGAAAAAAAACGCTCTTTTTTTGCTGTACAGGACACCTAATGGTAGAGACAAAGGATTTTGTCTTCATGGAAAGGAGAATATTTTTTAATAATGAATAGCAGATCAATAATGGTGACGAAGAAAGTGAAGCAAGCACTAAGACAAAGTATGGGGGGGTGGAAAAAATTAATGAAAGTCGGTCGAAGATGACCTAATTGTGCAAAGCCATAACTGTCTCATTTAACCCCACTTGTTTAAATTACCTGCTCTGGTTTAATAATTAATAACTTTTCAACCCAGAGAAGAGTAGACTGGGAAAATATCTGACCCCATCAAAACTAACCCCACCAAGTGTATTTTGAGAATATGTATAAATTTCACAATCAAAATAAATATAAAAAAAGTTACTTAACCACGAAGAAATACGTGGTCGCCAGCATTAATTGTAAATTCGATTTGACTCCCATGGGAGTTACTTGAGAAACAATTAAGAAAAATAATTAGACAAAAACAAAAGGGCAAACTTACTTGATAAAGTACTCCGAGACGGTACCGGAAATGATCCGCCCGAAAAATCCCCAAATACTGGTGAGGGATACAAAGATGGACACGTCAGCGTAGCCAAGCGCCAGGCCTATCTGCCCCATATTGTTCATCACAGCCAAGCCGGTCCCCACCCCACACAGAAACGATATAAACAAGACCCAGAAATCAACGGTCCTCAGAGCCTCGACGATCGTGTGCTCCTCTCCAATCAACGGCACCTTCTTCCCCACCTCCCCCTCCTTTCCCTCCATGGCCGCCACGTCCTCAACCTTCTCCACCGCCACGTCGTCCTCAACCTTATCGTGACTCTCCGTCGTTTTTACCTCCTCCACAAGCAAAGGTTCACGTTCCTGCACCCACAAGAGAAAATCGAATATATGTAAATATATTTTGTATTTAAAAATCTTTATTTATAAATTAAATGGTTCGATTTATCACCTGCCCCTCGATATCCGGGCTGGTTCGGACTCGGTTTGCGAAGAAAGAGTAAATGGGAATACCCAGCGGGGAGGCCAAGAGAACGAGAAGTATGGCGGCGAAGACACGGGAGAAGGTGGTGCTGGGGCTGGGTATGAAGTCGTAGGCCAAGAGATAGAGGGCGACGACGACGGCGACGGCGTTGAAGACCCAGAAGAAGCGGGTCTCCTCTTGCTCCTCCGCGTGGGTGGCGGCGGGAGGGGACTCGTGGAGGAAAAAGGCGGCGATGACGCAGACGCCGAGGGGGACGACGGCGAGCATGACGAGGAAGGAGGAAGCGTCGTCGGAGAAGAGCGCGACGCAGAGGTCGGTGAAGATGGCTGTGCTGAGACCCACGTAGCCCTTGAGGATGCCTGCGACTGGGCCTCGATTCCTCCGGAAGTTGCGTATGCAGGTCACCAGCACCGCCGTGTTCATCCACGTCGTGCTGTTCCCTCCCATGCACAGGAATATGCACATCTGTCGCAGTAGTGGAGTGTAAATATCATAATCAACATCAATTTTTCTTTGGGTTTATTCATCAAAAAATAAAAATTTGTTTGGGTTTTTTTTGTTTTGCTTTGTATACAGAAATGCAAGAACAAGAATAAGAGACAAAATAAATATTTACTATTTTATATGTGAAAGTATTTATTCAATTAAAAAGATGAGTTAAAAGCTTTTAGAAATAGATTAATTTATGAAAATATTTAATTAAAATAAGAAATAAACTTTAGAGTGTGATAAAAGTAAAGATGAACATGTTAAATCATGAATTAATCAAGTTTAATTAATATTCTAATGGTTTCAAAATACATACAAATATGTCATGTCAAATTCATATTCCACAAAAATTTGTGCTGTTCCTTCCCATACAAGACACCCAAAAAAATAATAATAATAATAATAATAGAAATTTGGGATGTTGAATGGTTGCACCAGGCTCTCTGTTCATCGATTGAATTTATTTGAATTGTTCTGCAACCAAAAAAAGTACAAAAGTTGGACTTTTGAGTAGTTGTTTTGTATATATATATATTAATATATACCTGCCAATAAGAAAGAGTAATCTTTTCACTGACAACGAGCCACTGAGCGCCGTACCCGACAAGGCCTTCGACGGACCCAATGAGCAGAATGAGCCAGGTGGGTAGCCTATCGGACGCAAGGCCGGCGAGGAGGCCAAAAGCCTTGCCGACGTCTTTGGCGACGGAAAGATTGTTGAGCTCGACCTGGGTGAGATTCATTAGGGACTTGAGGGCGTCGGAGTAGTTTGAGAAGGTGTAGTTGTTGCCGGAGATGGCTTGGACCCATACCGCCGCGACAAAGCCGAGCCATTTGAGGGCTGTGGAGGAGCTGGGGGAAGAGAGCCGGAAAAAGCCCATGAAGAACTAAAAGTCTCGGAAATGGGGAAAAGATAGAAGAATGAAAGGTGGGGGGTGATGTTGGAAGCTGAGGCGCAAGACCGGTATTTAAAAGGTTAGATTTTTGTGAGTGTGTATATAATATAATATATTTTTGATCCGGAAGTGACACCAACGGTTGTTATTTTGTAGCTGTTCGAAACGAAGCCGTATTAGCATTTAGCCGTCACTGTCTCTGTTGCTTGACTTTGTGCTGAATTTAATTGAATTTGTGAGATTTAATCAAATTTCATAAATTTAATAATCAAATGTGAACGCGATAGAGCATATTTTTATCGCAAATTATCAATTGTGACAATTTATCCTTTAAATTATCAAAATAATGACAATTTATCCTAAACTTTAACAAAATGACAAAATTACCCTTACTAAAATAAAAACAAAATACTAAATTTTTTTTCCCAAATTTTCAAGGGTAATTTCGTCATTTTGCTTGCATTTGGGGTATATTGTAGGGGTGAAATTTAAAACTGTCTAACCGCAACCGCTAACCACTATAACCGTTAACCGCTAACCGCTTTGAAAGCGGTTAATAAAAATCGCTAACCGTGGTTAGTGGTTAGTAGGTTTTGAAAATTCGCTAACTTTTTTAAAATATATATATATATATCTATCATACAGTAAATAACAATAAGTCATGAGTTTATGAACTTTTTTTGGTTAATTGAAAATGAGCCTTAAGCTTCAAGTTCAGCCATGTTCGTTTTTTTGGTTGCTTGTGTTTTATTTTATTTCTATGTGTGAGTTTATGAACCTGTTTAAGTTTATGTGTAAGACTAAAAGCGGTTATTCCAAAGCGGTTAACCGCTACCTGGTTAGCAAAGGCAGTTAGTAAAAATTACTAACCGCCTAGGCAGTTGCGGTTAGCGGTTTTAGCCACTAACCGCTAACCGCAACTACTATTTCACCCCTAGTATATTGTCATTATTTTGGTAATTTAAGGGTAAATTGTTGTAATTGATAGTTTGAAGAATAAATTGTCATTGGAGTAGTAGTTTGAGGGGGTTAAGTAAACTTTATTTTTTTTTATTATTATTATTATTATTATTATTATTATTGATACTAGGCTCTTTTGGCTCAACAATTTTTTTTTTTTTTGGTACATTAACAAATAACTTTAAATAAAATTTACTAATAAAACTTTCATATCGCATCACCAAAAAAAATACAAAAATTAAAAAAAAAAAAGTCAAAAAAAAAAATCTCTAAAAACGTCATGGCTTGTGGTACGAAAATGGCGAGCTACTTCAAAGAGAGAGGATGACATAAAATATATTAAAAAAAATTGGCACATTTTACAGCTAGATGAACGGCCTCTAACCTTGTATTTAGAAGCATTATCTCCCGGTCACATTTTCTTTATAACCCTTTTTCTATTGGCTTCAAATAAAATTAAAAATTAAAAATTAAAAAAAAAAAGAGATCTCAAACCAATATCATAAATCACTTCCTAAACACGTTAACAAAATTGCAATTGAGTGGTAATTAACCTATGTAAAATTAGTGCTTAATGATATTTTAAACCCACGTGAGAATAAAATAAAAGACTATGATCCATTATTTAACTATTTTCTAGAAATCGACAGACAGGCATCAAGCATGGTTTAGAAAAGGAAAGTGTTAGGTGTTTTTTTTTTTTTTTTTTTTAGTGTTTTTCTGATTTCAAGTAAATATAATTTTTAAAAAATTGGATAAAAAAATAAGAGTCATTTAAAAAAATAATAATAATAATGTTCACTTAGAATAAAAGAACACTAAAATAATACTCCTCATTTATAAAAATAAAAAAAATAAAAATTATTATAATGAATTATGTATCGATCCAACTCATTTTGCAGGTATTTAACTTTACGTTTGGTTCGCTGTGTGAGACAATCCCAGGTCATAAAATCCTCTGCATCTGGAAAGGTCGGGACCCAAATTCCGAGAAAGCTGTTTTCCCGAGAAAGTTAAGAAAAAGAAAAAGAAAAGAAACCGTATAAAAAAGTGTACAAAGTAGCGGAAAGAAGGATCGGGGGCATTTCGCGTGAGGATAAATCGAATAAGCGAAAATTCTCTTGCACGTGATCCATGACGGCACGTTTCCTAGTCGTTAGCTTGCATTTTGGTCAAGCTGAGAAGACCGCCCTTTTTCACTCGGGGTGGCCTAACCACTTGACGGGTGGTTAGGCCACATCCTTTAGGTTGTTTTTCCTAGTTTAGTTTAGTTTAGTTTTTTTTTTTTTTTTTTTTCCTCAAAGTTTAGGGCGATTTACAATTCGACCTTCAAAATTTTAATTTTTACAATTCATCCCCCAAAATTTTAAATTTTTGTAATTCGACCAATATTATCTCAAAATTCTCATATTACCCATAATTTTTATTTTATATATATAAAAAAAAAAGAACAAATTTGAGGGTACAAAAATTGCCAGATGGCCAAAGGGGTGGCTACAACCACCACGAATTTTTTTTTAATTTTTTATATATAAAAAAAATAAATTAAGAGCAATATGGAAAGTCTTGGATACAATTGGTCAAAGTGCAAAAATTTGAAACTTTGGGGGGTGAATTGCCAAAATTGAAACTTTGGAGGTTGAATTGCAAATCGCTCCAAACTTTGGGGGATAAAATATAATTTCTCCCTTTTTTTTTATTTGTAGTTTTTTAGTTTTAGTTTTTCTTTTTAGTTTTATTTAGGGTTTTCAGTACAAATGAAGGTATTTTAGGAAAATAGACATTTTCATCTATTTTAAGTGATGTCACTTACGAAGTGGTCTTTTTGACACAAGCTAGTAGTTTTAAGTGCCCAAATGCCACTTTTTAAAATTTTTTGGTGCAAGTGAAAAAAGTCGTATTAGTTTAGGAGGATCGAAGTATGTTTTTTCTTAAATTTTATATTTGCAACTTTTTTTATTTTTATTTTTTGAAAGTAGAAATTCAAACAATCATTAAAATCGTGAAATAACATGTTGCTCTACAAATACAATATCACATATAAAATGAAGACAATTTTCCATCCAAACTTGTTATAATTGTTGTTTAATAGCCATATTTGCTAAACAATGAGTTGCTATGTCAATCAACTCCCCTTAAGATGGGTACTCTTGTAGTCATTCTATCACGCTCCGCCTAATGAAGAAGAAAATTTTTTTAAAAAAAAAAAATTAAAAAATTAAATAATTAAAAAAAGACCATTAAGATTTAAGAAGAACAAAATATGTGACCAATCTCACACATCATAATTAATTGAATTCACCTCTCTACAAATACAATTCTCCACATTATTGCCTCTAATAAATTTCATTCAACTATGTCATTGATGTTACTCATATCAAGTTTTAAAGTCATATATCCTTCATTTATCTTCATTTGTGACTGTATAGTATGTAGAACCTCATTTGCCATCAAAATATTATCTATAATATTCAACCTCCTAGGAATAAAAGTAGTATGATTTTTTGAAATAATATTTCTTCAACCTATTAACTAATACCTTGACAATTAATTTATACAAAACTGTTAATCTCCTTAGCTTTCTTATACTCCTTCACCCTCACCAGTGGAGATTATATTTTTTTCCTTTAAAGATCAAATAATCTTGATGACATCATTTTGTTCATTTGCTTTTTCTTTAATTTTGTCACTGGTGATACTGACCCTAACTTGTCCTTGGCTGCACACAAACAATCCACAAAGATGAGACAAGTTTCTTTACAACTGTTTTTGCCTGTTTGTGTTTTTTTTTTTTTTTTGGGGTTGGGGTTTGTGTGACCAGATACATGCTTGCAGAGTAGAGATACCATGTTTGCATCATGTGCAATTGAGTGTACAGGTTGAGAAAAAATATATATGTACAAGAAATGTTTTAGTAAAACTATGATGGAAGCACAAAGTTGTTATGAAATTCAGTATATTAAATTAAATTTTATCCTTCGAGTATATAGTTTTTCAATGTATTTTAAACATTAAATGTTTTATTGGAGAGAGGACAGAAAGAAAAATCAACTGCGAGAAAACACAGGGGAGCCCCTTCCATGTTTTTGTCCCTCTTTTTCCTTGTAGAAGTGTTTGGTGTCTTCTTTGTAGTTTCTTTCAGATGTGGTTTTGTTTTTAGATATAGTTTGTAGATCCAGAGATAAATCTAATTTTTCAAACTCATATGTACTCGTCTTCACGAGCCTAACCGAGTCGAGCCGAGCTTGCTTCGTTTAATATTCAAGCCAATATTTATGTTCACAAAATGCCTAATTTAATAATCGAGTCAATGACGAGTCGAGCTTATATGAGCCGAGTCAGAGCGAGCTCGCGATGGCTTCATTCACTTAACACCCTTACTTGGATCCTCTCCATAAATTTTTGGCAGTGATTGGCAAACATTTTCAATCTTCAGTTACTGTTCACGCTTCCTTTTTCAACCTTTTTCAAAAAAAGAAAAAAAAAAATCAACATTAAAACATTTTTTATTTTTTTTTCTCTTTTTTATATTACATTAAATACCTTTTATTACTATTTAAATTAAAAAAAAAATCACTTTTTAAATAAACAGAGTGGTCTATTTGACACAAGCTAGTAGTTTTAGGTGCCCAAATGTCACTTTTTAAAATTTTGGAAAATTATATCTAAACATCTTGGGTAAACGCGTCAAATTTTTTTTGTCTCTAAGTTTTTTTTTTTTTTCAACAATTTACTCCCTGGGTCAATCGAAATACCAAAAAAATCCTTACCGTTCAATTTTTTTAACTGCCGTTAGATTGGTTGAAACACACCGTTTTGCCACGTGAGCATAATATTTTTTTTATTTAATTTTTAAATAAAAAATTAATAATATTTTTTTAAAAACAAAAAAAACAAAAAGGATGGCCGAAAGCCACCCCAACCCACCCCAAACCACCCCTTGGGTTTAGGGGTGGCCCGCACTAGGGGTGGCTTTCGGCCACCCCAGGGGTGGTTTGGGTGGCCAAGAAGCCACAATTTCTATTTTTTTTAAAAAAAAAAATTATTTAAAAATTAAATAAAAAATTATTATGCTGACGTAGCAAAACAGTGCGTTTCAACCAATCTAACGGCAGTTAAAAGAAATTGACGGCATAGATTTTATTGTAATTTCGATTGGCCAAAGGAGTAAATTGTCGAAGAAAAAAAAAAATTTAGGGACAAAAAAATTTTGGAGCGTTTACCCAAGATGTTTAGATATAATTTCCCAAAAAAATTTTGGTGCAAGTGAAAAAGTCGTACTAGTTTAGGAGGGTCAAAGTATGTTTTTTCTTAAATTTTATATTTACAACTTTTATTTTTTTATTTTTTGAAAGTAGAAATTCAAACAATCATTAAAATCGTGAAATAGCATGTTGCTCAGCAAATACAATATCACATATAAAATCAAGACAATTTTCCATCCAAACTTGTTATAATTGTTTTTTAATGGCCGCAAAACAATGAGTTGCTATGTCTCAATCAACTCCCCTTAAGATAAGTACTCTTGTAGTCATTCTATCACGCTCCGCCTGATAAAGAAGAATTTTTTTTTTAAGTTGACTATTAATAAGAACAAAATACGTGACCAATCTCACACATCATAATTAATTGAATTCACCTCTCTACAAATACAATCCTCCACATTATTGCCTCTAATAAATTTCATTCAACTATGTCATTGACATTACTCATATCAAGTTTTAAAGCCATATATTCTTCATTCCTCTTCATCCGGGATTGTATAATATGTAGAGCCTCATATGCCATCAAAATATTATCTATAATATTCAAACTCCTAGGAATAAAAGTAGTATGATTTTTTGAAATAAAACAAGGCAAAATTATGTTTCTTCCACCTATTAGCTAATACCTTGACAATTGATTTATACAAAAGTGTAATCTCCTTAGCTTTCTTATACTCCTTCACCCTCATCAGTGGAGATTATATTTTTTTCCTTTAAAGATCAAATAATCTTGATGACATCATTTGGTTCATTTGCTTTTTCTTTAATTTTGTCACTGGTGATACTGACCCTAACTTGTCCTTGGCTGCACACAAACAATCCACAAAGATGAGACAAGCTGCACACAAACAATCCACAAAGATGAGACAAGTTTCTTTACAACTGTTTTTGCCTGTTTGTGTTTTTTTTTTTTTTTTTTTTTTTAAGGGGGGGGTGGGGGGGGGGGGGGTGTTGGGGGTTTGGTTATTGAATACGTGCTTGCAAGTAATAGATACCATGTTTGCATCATATTGCAATTGAGTGTACGGTTGAGAAAAAATATATATATTTTTAAGAAATGTTTTAGTAAAACTATGATGGAAGCACAAAGTTGTTATGAAATTCAGTATATTAAATTAAATTTTATCCTTCTAGTATATAGTTTTCCAATGTATTTTAAACATGAAATGTTTTATTGGAGAGAGGAGAAGAAGGAAAAACCAACTACGAGAAAACATAGGGGAGCCTCTTCCATGTTTCTGTCCTTCTTTTTTCTTGTAGAAGTGTTTGGTGTCTTCTTTGTAGTCTCTTTTAGATGTGGTTTTGTTTTTAGATATAGTTTGTATATCTAGATTTAGATCTAATTTTTTAAACTCAGATCTACTAGTCTTCACCAGCTAAGGCATGTCTTTTAGAGAATGTCTACGATGCCGTGCTCCTTCGCTGCTACTTGTATTATGAATTTTTTTTTAAATTTATTTTCTAGTTTTTATTTTTTGTTATTTTTATCCCGGTCTTTAGGTTGAGGGCTTGAGTTGTTTTCTGGACCTTTTAGGCCGAAGATGAGTAAATTGGTGTAGGGATTATCTTTTACGATTGCAAAATAAAGTTTGAGAATT
>NC_081541.1:32104260-32112411 GCF_901000735.1 Corylus avellana | reverse complement strand
AAAATATATATACTTTTAATGCCTAAAACAATGTCGTTTTGGGCTGGGGTGGGTGCTGTAGTTTTGGGCATTTTCGAAATTTTAAGTAGGTTGGGTAAGGTTATAATTGACATAAAAAGTCAGACGGTTTGAATTTAACGTTGAAAACTAACAGAGGAGTCCAAAGTGAGAGCAAATAAAAATTCAAGGGTTCAAAATGAGAAATTTAAAAGTTAGAGATCTACAAAATCGAACAGAAGTTTAGAGAACTTGGTAAAGTCTTCCTTTTTTACTTTTTAATAAAAAAATTCAAAACTTTGGACTACATCAATTCACAAGTCAGCTACAGTAATCCCAAAAAAAAAGTTTTTGCCAAATATTCCCTTTACCTTTAAGCAGCGACGTGACCCCACTGACCCGTCGGTTTTCGACGTCTTCCTAAAAAACAAGGACTTATTAGACTTTTTTTTTTTTTTGTAACAAAGACTTATTAGCATCTTCAGCTGTGACGAAGACGGGAGTCTTCGTTACATCATCGTCTCCGGTAACTTTTAACTATTGTGATTGATTTTGACTTCGATATTTTCTCAAAAATCACCTCCTCCGGCAATAATATGTCGGAGATTTTTCTCACTGTTCTCGGTAGAAGCCGGAAAAAAAGAGTTTTTCTCGATTGGTGCACACTCTCAACTGCTATTGAACCCAGAAGATTCAGACAAAAGAAAACATCGCCATCTCTTTAATAATTTATTTATTGCGCACATGGCACTGATGGCAACCTGCAACATGACTCGTTATAAGCTCTCGTTCTTATCCATGGCGAAATTGCATGGCTGGAGTTCTTCGGTACGGATCCAAACAGCTCAGCCTGGGTAATCAATTAATTTTTGTTTGTCCACGTGTGTTTTTGGTTTTTTGTGGGTGAATGTGATGATAAGGCCTCAATGTATCACGTTGGGGTTGTAGGATATGGACACTTGAATTTCTCCACTTTTATCAAACAACGTACAATGGAGCTTCTCATCACATACTTAATTATATTACTTTTTTTTTTTTAAAAAAAAAAAAAGTATTAATTGCGTGTGTTTAGCAAAGAGTTTTGAGTGAAAACAAATTAAACAATAAAATTAACATTTAAATTTAATTATTTTAAGATTAATAGCATTATTTGCAGTCTCATTAAAAACATTTTTTTAGTTATTTTGGTAAGTAAATTTAGTAAAAAAGTTCAAAGTATTCAATTGGGATTGCGATTTCAATAATTGCGTTTTTAAAATTGCGACTTTTTAAAATCGTAAAGGCTTAAAATATATATATATATATATATATATATATATATATATATATATATATATCAAACATTTGTTATGTAAAATTATGATTTTGGTTTCTATTCTTGTTTGAACACTCCTAGCAAGCTTATAGAAATCGTAATTTTTTTTTTCTTCCTAATTTAGATTAAGTGCTTTTTAAATTGCAATATCAAACTGTATATGTTTATTCTTATAAAATTATAATCTCAAACGCACTTTAAGGGCCTGTTTAGGATTGCGTTTGAGGGGTTTAAAAGTTTTTTTAACACTCAAAAAGTTCGTTTGAAGAACAAAGTATGCATTTGGTAAAAAAATAAAAATCGCTTTTAATGGTCCAAAAAGTTTAAAAATGAAGCTTTTGTTCAAAAGCTCTTTTTGACCTAAAAGCTCTATTTCTCAAACGCAGTCTCAAATAAGCGACACCAAATACATAAAACAATGATTACAAACCTTTTTTTTTTCTTTTTCTCTTTCTTCTTTTCTTTTCATTTTCTCACTCATGTCTTTCTCCTCTATTTTCTTTGCATTATAAAAAATATAAATGTTAGAGAAAAAATAAATAAAATTTTAAAATATAATATTTAAATTAAATAGTAAAAATGAATTGTTAAAATTATAAGACTGTTAAAATATTTTAAAAAGTAAATAATTAAAAAATATATATACTTTTAACAATTTTGATGAGTAAAATTTGATTAGGACGTTAATAATACTCTAGCATGACAAGTATCACGTTGATTGACATGTACCAACATGTGACACTTGGACCTTTTTTATTCTAAACATGTGGAAATCAAGATGTGATTATATAACCAAATTGAAAAACTGAGCACGGCTCATAAGAGGATTTTCTTTTTTTTCTTTCCGACAAGATGCAGAATAAAATGTGGTAGTTACTGCGATTGTACACCTGTCATTCATTCATAATAAAGATACGACAAAGCTTGTGCGAGCAGAGATCACAGATTCACAGGATACCATGTGGGTTTATCGCTTTGGGAATATATTTCTTGATTCATTCCCAAAATCCTTTTTTTTTTGTTTTTTCAAAAATCTCACCTTCAAGATTAGCTTGCTATTAGTCATGGAGGTGGGGCCGACAATGTTCCCATGAAGTTGTATGGATCTCTACGACTTCACCTCAATCACTTTAGTCTCTTCATTGATGTGCACCGTGATGGCCTTGCAAAAGATCATGGCCTTTTAGTCAGAAGAGATATCGAGGATAAGAAAGGAATTTTTTTTAAATTTAAAATTCTTAAATTTATAAAATTCAGTCATTTATTTTATTTAAATGTTTAAAATAAATAAATGTTAGAAAAAGTGAAAGAACAAAGAAATAATTATTTAAAGAATAGAGAAGTTGAATAGAAAAGTAAACAATAAATTATTTGATAAAATGATTATGCACAGGTGCTTATCACTCTAAAATGTCAGATGCCCATGCGACTTCTCATCTATGACAGCTTCTATCAGTATGGCCGTGTTCCGTACCTGTCTTGTGTCTATCTGTCATATTTGTCATTTAGACAAGCACATATTTTCTGACCGTCGCAATCGATTTAAAATATTATTAAATTTTAAATAATAGCTAAATGAAAACAACGAGGCTGAAACCGACAGTTATGCGGTTATTGAAGACGGGTTATTAACTCATTTTTATAAATAAGCTATTATCCATTTAGCAATGCGGAAATATGATGAAAGAAACATAGAAAAAGAATACAAAAAATTATGGGTGGTTCAGTATTAGACACTTACGTTTATCATTTGGAATATCATTTAAGGATACATTGTGTTTGTTAATTTTTTTTTGTCTCCAATACAAAAGTTCCTATTTGATTACAATCTCAATATTTGATTATAATCAGCCCATAAATAAAGAATATTCGATATCAACATAATTATGAAATATACGAAAAATATATTATATCTTCCGTATATTCTAACATCCCTCTTAAACTCAAGGTGAAATATTTTAGAACCTTGAGTTTGAAATTTGAAACAATAATGGTAGCGAAGGTCGAGAACAAGCCGTAGGTGGTGGTGAGGAGGAGATGCGAAAATATGATAGAAGCAATATAGAAAAGGAACACAGAATTACGGGTGGTTTGGTATTAGACACTTACGTCATAATATCATTACGGATTATATTGTGTTCATTAAGATCAATGTAATTATGGAATATATTCTAACACATCCCTAATAAATATCCAAGCGTATTTTGTTGAATTGATTCAATTGACACCCACCAATTTGTAGTCGGTGCCACAAGTTGGCTTCCACGTAGAAAGATAATGAAGAAGCCGATCAGGAGCAAATTTTTGAACATTTTCGTTAGAAAATTACTTCTTTTTTTTTTTTTTCTTTTAAATTTATTTTCTTTACTGCTTTTTTAAAAGCACTTATATTTCCCTTTATTTTAACTATTCAATTTTATTATTTTATTTAAATATTTTTCTTTTTAAATGAACTTACATTTCAATTTTTCAAAGTTATGTATATATCCTTATCAAGAATCAAGAATCAAAAAGCTTATTAATTACCAACTTCCCTTGTACCGCATTGGTAGGTGGCATCTGTCCAGGGCAAGGGTTCGAGTAATGGTGCTTGCGAGATAGAAAAAGCTTATTAATTATGTACTTATAAAAATGTTGATAAATCTTAACATAAAAATTTGTAATCGACAATTAACTGATTTAATTGATCAATTATTAACTGATTAACCTATTAACTAAAAAAATCAAAATTATTTTTGATATGACGTGGATTAATTAACCAACTTAATCAACGTCCATGATTTGATTGGCAAAAATACCGACCACCAAACCCATACCAACCATTAAATGCACCCATAATTTCTGTCAACAATATGGGAGAGAAGGATAAGATAAGGAGGGAGGCAAATCAAGTTTTAATTCCATAGCCGAAAGAAAGTATGTCTACATCAACTTGTTTAAATATTATTTTGTTGGTATTCAGATTTTTATGTTTTTGGTGTAGATGCGTGACTGGTGGGTGCATGACTTTTCCCAGAAAGGATAGGTGAGCCTTCAAATCATGTGACCCACCGACCTTTGTCAATTTCTCTTGTTTTGGGTGTTTGCACGACACTGGGCAGAGAAGGACTATTCGTACGGCATCGTTTTCATATTAATTAATTGACGAAGATCGCTTTCACACAGAATAAGACATGAGCATTACTACAAGTTTTTTATTTTTTTTTTATTTTTTAGTTTTCTCAAATTGTGATTTTAATAATTATATTATTCTTTCAAGAAATTAAGAGACACACAAGATAAACTTCTAAAATTATTCAAAAGACGCAACTTCAGTTGTAGATCTAATGTGATGACAATAAATCTTAAGAATGTTTAGGCTTTGTTTGGTAATTTTTGTTATCTTTGTTATTGTTTACTTACTATTTTTTCTAAAAAATTAATATCAAAATATTCTAATTCTTTTCGCTTGTTATTACTATTCAAATAAAAAAATTACTACAATATATATATATATATATATATTCACTTTTTTATATCGAACATTCTTCTTATTATTATTATTATTATTATTATTTTTACATCAATCCACATCAACTATTGTGTCTAGGGAAAAGACTTTAACAAGCAAATCCTGAGTATTTTTTACCAAACTTTTTGTTTGGCATAATTTTTTAAATACTAAAAATATATTTTAATCTCCCTAATGCAATTATTTCTGTATCAATATCACATGAAAAACTTTACACTTTGATTAAATTTATTGTCCAATAGGCGGTGGGGGCATATGATTTATTTATGTATCTATCTCTCTTTTTTATCTCAATTTTTTGTGTCTCTCATCTCATGTTCTTCTCTCTATTTTCAAAATGTAATAAGAAAGGAGGTGAATGAAGAAGAAATTCTAAAACGTCATTGTAGAAAGAAAAGGCAATAAATTTTGGTAACTTACGGTGTTGGAGCAGAGGCGGAGGCAGTGGCTTTCAACGGAGGTGAGGGTGGTGGCATTTGCACTCTCTTAAACTGGGAAATGGGAATTTTTGTGGAGTTTAGAGGACAATGGTAAAAGAGAATAACGAATAATACGGTATTTTTGTGTTCCTCGCTAATGTGACAAATTATTATTAAAAGGTGAAAAAACTCAATTTGCACAGTTTGTGGTCTATTGTGTGCTTTTGCTCTCTCTATTATTTTTTCATTCTTCTATATGTCTTCATTATTCTAACATGCACCAAATGTTAATAAAACTTATTCTCCTAGCATTGTCAGTGCTGTAGAATTTAACCACATGGATTGACATGATCCCTATACGTTAGAATGTCAACATATTACACCATGACGAAATAGAAGACCACTTAATTGTACACTGCATATTCGGACAAAACTGGACTGCCTAATTATACACGTGGTGCATCCCAACCATTAGAATAAATTGAGAGAGAGAGATTGAGAGAAATGTCAAAGTATATAATAGTTGTAGCACTTCAAATATAATAATGAAACTAGATTCCATTTTGTTTCGGCATCAAATAATTTTAGATTTTTTTTTTTTTTTGGGTGTTTAGTACAACGTAAAATAATAGTAAAAGGAAAATATTTTTGATTTTACCCAAAAAAAACATATTTAATTTATGAAAAAAGGTTTTCATTTTTTAAAATCATAAACAAATTTTCAATTTTGGAGCATCTCATTCTAAAATTGATAGACCCAGCTACGATGTCATCAGGACCCCACCAGGACTCAACTGAGACATCAGTAGGACCCCGCCGAGCTCGACTTGGACTATGCTAGGACTTGACAGGGACTCGACTAAGACACCGTCAGCACCCGGTTAGTAGGGGTGCAAAGGCGGGCGGTTAAAAACCGTCTGCTAACCGCTATAACCGCCAACCGCCTAACCGCCTAACCGTCTAACCGCATTAACCGCTAACCGCCTAACCGCTATAACCGCCTAACGGTTAGCGGTTAGCGGTTATTGGGTCTACTAACCGTAACTGCTAACTACCTTTTTATATAATATAATTTTATAATTATAATTATAAAAATATTTATACATATAACATAATCACTTGATCATTAAATCACAATTTTTTTTTAAAAATAATTAAATCACAATTTGAGTATTAATATATTATCACTATAATTTATATGATTATATCATATAATTACTTGATCATTAAATCACAATTTTAAAAAAAAAAATAATTAAATCACAATTTGAGTATTAATATATTATCACTATAATTTATATGATTATATCATATGAGATTGATCATTAAATCATTTGATTATATAATAACAAATTATACATATATAATATGACATAACTCATAAGTATATCAATTCATACTAATACAACAATTAAATATCTAGAGACTTATTTCCAATGTATGTTATAAACTTATAAGTCTATATAAGTCTACATATGTATATGAATAATATAAATGTATAATATTAATACTTAATCATATGATTCAATGATAATTCAAATACTTTATTCAAGACTTCAAGTTAATCATATTATTAATGTACAATAATGATATGATTCGTATAATATCAAATTAAGTAATTGACATTGGATTAAACAATGACCAATGTGTTACTTATAAACACAATTTAAGTATTAATGTATTATCATTATAATTTTAGTAATTTATATATTATCACTATAATTGATATGATTATATCACATGATAAATTGATCATTAAATCATATGATTTTATAATAATAAATAATACATATATAATATGACATAACTCATAAGTCATAAGTCTACAAGTTAATCATATGATTCATGTACAATGATAATCACAATTGATTCAATTGAATTAAACAATATATTACTTATAACTACAAGGCTACAATTTAATTAAAGCATTATTAAATACTTTAAGAATTTAGGATTTAGGAGTTTGAACATTACCATTTACCATTAGATATTAAGTTCAATTCAAAGAAAAAAGATTATAAGTAAATATGATAAGAATTTAAATAATTAATCGGTTATGATTTAATATTTAAGGAAATTTTTTTAAAGTACAAGTAAATGTAAATTTTGGGTCAAATATTTTTGATTTTTCAATATGGACTCTTTTTATAGCAATTGGGCCCAAGAAGATATTAAAAATACAAGAAAAAAAAAATGAGGGTAAAAAAAAGCCCAATTTTAAAAAAACGGTTAGCGGGCGGTTATCTATTTCGCTAACCGCTAACCGGCGGTTAACCGCTAACCGTTAACCGCTAGGCGGTTAGCGGTTGCGGTTAGTAAAATCTACTAACCGCTAAGGCGGTTACGGTCAGCGGTTATTGCCACTAACCGCTAACCGTAATCGCCTTTGCACCCCTACCGGTTAGGACCCAATCATACCCAGTTAGCACACTTTCGGGACTCGGCCGGGACCTACCGGGACTCAGTAAGGATACCACTGAGACCTGATTAGGTCATTTTCATAATTTAAAGTTTAACATGATTATATATAGGGAAATTGTATATAAAATCCTTAGGTAAACGCGCCTTTTTTAAAAACTCCCTGGGTTTTTTTTTTCGAAAATTTACTCCCTGGGTTAATGGAAATGACAATAAAATCCATGCCGTCAAAAATTTTTAACAGCCGTTAGTCAAATTCAAAACGCACCGTTTCACCTTATTAAAATATTAATTTTTTTTTTTAATTTAATTTTAAAATTAATTTAAATTCCAGAGAGATCGTAAAAATTTCCCAGAATTTCCCAGATCTAGATTGGAGGAAGGCGGTGCTGGATCATTGGGTGGAGGAGGTAAAGATGCAGTTGGTGGAATGGCTCGAGGGGGAGGTGGGGATGCCACCGGAGGGGTAAGGGATGCTTGCGGAGGAGAGC
>NC_081541.1:32092727-32104160 GCF_901000735.1 Corylus avellana | reverse complement strand
TTTTTAAATATTTTAAATATTTTTCATTTTTTTTTTTGGTTTTAAAAGAAAAAATATATATAATTTTAATGCCCAAAACAATGTCATTTTGGACTGGAGTGGGTGCTGTAGTTTTGGGCATTTTCAAAATTTTAAGTGGGCTGGGTAAGGTTATAATTGGCATAAAAAGTCAGACGGTTTGAATTTAACGTTGAAAACCAGCAGAGGAGTCCAAAGTGAGAGCAAATAGAAGTTCAATGATTCAAAATGAAAAATTTAAAAGTTAGAGGTCTACAAAATTGAACAGAAGTTCAGAGAACTTAGTGAAGTCTTTCCTTTTTACTTTTTAATAAAAAAATTCAAAACTTTGGACTATATCAATTCACAAGTCAGCTACAGTAACCCAAAAAAAAAAAAAGTTTTTGCCAAACATTCCCTTTATCTTTAAGCAGCGACGTGACCCGTCGGTTTTCGACGTCTCCTAAAAAACAAGGACTTATTAGACATTTTTTTTTTTTGTAACAAAGACTTATTAGACATCTTCAGCTGTGACGAAGACGGGAGTCTTCGTTACATCATCGTCTCCGGTAACTTTTAACTATTGTGATTGATTTTGACTTCGATATTTTCTCAAAAATCACCTCCTCCGGCAATAATATGTCGGAGATTTTTCTGACTGTCCTCGGTAGAAGCCGGAAAAAAAGAGTTTTTCTCGATTGGTGCACACTCTCAACTGCTATTGAACCCAGAAGAAACAGACAAAAGAAAACATCGCCATCTCTTTACTAATTTATTTATTGCGCACATGTCACTGATGGCAGCGTGCAACATGACTCGTTATAAGCTCTCGTTCTTATCCATGGCGAAATTGCATGGCTGGAGTTCTTCGGTACGGATCCAAACAGCTCAGCCTGGGTAATCAATTAATTTTTGTTTGTCCACGTGTGTTTTTGGTTTTTTGTGGGTGAATGTGATGATAAGGCGATTATAGGATATGGACACTTGAATTTCTCCACTTTTATCAAACAACAATGGAGCTTCTCATCACATACTTAATTATATTACTTTTTTTTTTTTTTAAGTATTAATTGCGTGTGTTAAGCAAAGAGTTTCAAGTGAAAACAAATTAAACAATAAAATTAACATTTAAATTTAATTATTTTAAGATTAATAGCGTTATTAGCAGTCTCATTAAAAACATTTTTTTAGTTATTTTGGTAAGTAAATTTAGTAAAAAAGTTCGAAGTATTCAATTGGGATTGCGATTCAATAATTACGTTTTCAAAATTGCGACTTTTTAAAATCGTAAAGGCTTAAAAAATATATATATATATATATATATATATATATATATATATTTTATCAAACATTTGTTATGCAAAATTATGATTTTGGTTTCTATTCTTGTTTTTTCTATTAAACACTCCTAGCAAGCTTATAGAAATTGTAATTTTTTTTTTCTTCCTAATTTAGATTAAGTGCTTTTTAAATTGCAATATCAAACTCCATATGTTTATTCTTATAAAATTACAATCTCAAACGCACCTTAAGGGCCTGTTTGAGATTGCGTTTGAAGGGTTTAAAAGTTTTTTAACACTCAAAAAGTTTGTTTGAAGAACAAAGTATGCGTTTGGTAAAAAAATAAAAAGCGCTTTTAATGGTCCAAAAAGCTTAAAAATGAAGTTTTTGTTCAAAAGTTCTTTTTGACTTAAAAGCTCTATTTTTTAAACACAGTCTCAAATAAGCTCTAAATCGATTCACAACTTCCCTGTCCAAAAAATTGTAGTCAGCGACACCAAATACATAAAACAATGATTACAAACTTTCTTTTTTTTTCTTTTTTTTTTTCTCTCTTTCTTCGTTTCTTTTCATTTTCTCACTCATGTCTTTCTCCTCTATTTTCTTTGCATTATAAAAAATATAAATGTTAGAGAAAAAATAAATAAATTTTTAAAATATAATATTTAAATTAAATATTAAAAATGAATTGTTAAAATTATAATACTGTTAGAATATTTTAAAAAGTGAATAATTAAAATATATATATACTTTTGACAATTTTGATGAGTAAAATTCGATTAGGACGTTAATAACACCCTAACATGACAAGTATCACGTTGATTGACATGTACCAACATGTGACACTCGGACCTTTTTTATTCTAAGAACCTGTTTGAAATTGCGTTTGAAGGGTTTAAAAGTGCTTTTAATACTTAAAAAGTCCGTTTGAAGAAAAAAGTACTCATTTCGTAAAAAAATTAAAAGAGCTTTTAAGGGTCCAAAAAGCCAAAAAAATGGTCAAAACATACTTTTGGCAAAAGTTTAAAAATGAAACTTTTGCCCAAAAGCTCTTTTTGACTTAAAAGCTCTATTTCGTAAACGCAATCCCAAACATACTCTAAACATGTGGAAATCAAGATGTGATTATATAACCAAATTGAAAAACTGAGCACGGCTCATAAGAGAATTTTCCTTTTTTTCTTTCCGACAAGATGCAGAATAAAATGTGGTAGTTACTGCGATTGTACACCTGTCATACATTCATAATAAAGATACGACAAAGCTTGTGCGAGCAGAGACCACAGATTCACAGGATACCTGTTTCTTTGCAAAGTACATGCAGACGTGGACCATGTGGGTTTATCGCTTTGGGAATATATTTCTTTATTCATTCCCAAAATCCTTTTTTTTTTTTTTTTTCAAAAATCTCACCTTCAAGATTAGCTTGCTATTAGTCATGGAGGTGGGGCCGACAATGTTCCCATGAGGTTGATATGGATCTCCATGACTTCACCTCAATCACTTTAGTCTCTTCATTGATGTGCACCGTGATGGCCTTGCAAAAGATCATGGCCTTTTAGTCAGAAGAGATATCGAGGATAAGAAAGGAAATTTTTTTAAATTTAAAATTCTTAAATTTATAAAATTCAGTCATCTATTTTATTTAAACGTTTAAAATAAATAAATGTTAGAAAAAGTGAAAGAACAAAGAAATAATTATTTAAAGAATAGAGAAGTTGAATAGAAAAGTAAACAATAATTATTTGATAAAATGATTATGCACAGGTGCTTGTCACTCTAAAATGTCAGATGCCCATGCGACTTCTCATCTATGATAGCTTCTATCAGTATGGCCGTGTTCCGTACCTGTCTTGTGTCTATCTGTCATATATGTCATTTAGCATAAGACGCATATATTTTCTGATCATCGCAATCGATTTAAAATATTATTAAATTTTAAATAATAGCTAAATGACAACAACTAGGCTGAAACCGACAGTTATGCGGTTATTGAAGACGGGTTATCAACTAATTTTTATAAATAAGCCATTATCTATTTAGCAATGCGGAAATATAATGAAAGAAATATAAAAAAAAAATACAAAAAATTATGGGTGGTTCGGTGTTAGACACTTATGACTACCACTTGGAATACCATTAATGGATACATTGTGTTCATTAACTTTTTTTTGTCTACAATATAAAGGTCCCTATTTAATTACAATCACAATATTTAATTACAATCAGCTCATAAATAAAGAATATTCGATATCAACGTAATTATGGAATATACGAAAAATATATTATATCTTCTGTATATTCTAATATCCCTTTCAAACTCAAGGTAAAATATTTTAGAACCTTGAGTTTGAAATCTGAAACAATGATAATGACGGAGGTCGAGGATAAGCCGTAGATGGTGGCGATTGCCGGAGGAGATGCGGAAATATGACAGAAGCAATATAGAAAAGGAACACAAAGAATTATGAGTGGTTCGGTATTAGACACTTACGTCCACCACTCAAAATACTATTAATGACTATATTGTGTTCATTAAGATCAGTGTAATTATGGAATATATTCTAACACATCCCTAATAAATATCCAAGTGTATTTTGTTGAATTGATTCAATTGACACCCACCAATTTGTAGTCGGTGCCACAAGTTGGCTTCCACGTAGAAAGATATTGAAGAAGCCGATCAGGAGCAAATTTTGGAACATTTTCGTTAGAAAATTACTTTTTTTTTTTTTTTTTTTTCTTTTAAATTTATTTTCTTTACTGCTTTTTTAAAAGGACTTATATTTCCCTTTATTTTAACTATTCAATTTTATTATTTTATTTAAATATTTTTCTTTTTAAATGAACTTACATTTCAATTTTTCAAAGTTATGTATATATCCTTATCAAGAATCAAAAAGCTTATTAATTACCAACTTCCCTTGTACCGCGTTGGTAGGTGGCATTTGTCCAGGGCAAGGGTTCGAGTAATGGTGCTTGCGAGATAGAAAAAGCTTATTAATTCTGTACTTATAAAAATGTTGATAAATCTTAACATAAAAATTTGTAATCGACAATTAATTGATTTAATTGATAATTATTAACTGATTAACCTATTAACTAAAAAAATCAAAATTATTTTTGATATGATGTGGATTAATTAATCAACTTAATCAACGTCCATGATTTGATAGGCAAAAATACCGACCACCAAACCCATACCAACCATTAAATGCACCCATAATTTCTGTCAACAATATGGGAGAGAAGGATAAGATAAGGAGGGAGGCAAATCAAGTTTTAATTCCATAGTGGAAAGAAAGTATGTCCACATCAACTTGTTATTTTCAACAGTAAATATTATTTTGTTGGTATTCAGATTTTTATTTTTTTTGGCGTAGATGCGTGACTGGTGGGTGCATGATTTTTCCCAGAAAGGGTAGGTCAGCCTTCAAATCATGTGACCCACCGACCTTTGTCAATTTCTCTTCTTTTGGGTGTTTGCACGACACTGGGCAGAGAAGGACTATTCGTACGGCATCGTTTTCATATTAATTAATTGACGAAGATCGCTTTCACACAGAATAAGACATCAGCATTACTACAAATCTACAAGTTTTTTATTTTTTTTATTTTTTAGTTTTCTCAAATTGTGAATTTAATAGTTATATTATTCTTTTAAGAAATTAAGAGACACACAAGATAAACTTTTAAAATTATTCAAAAGACGTAACTTCAGTTGTAGATCTAATGTGATGGCAATAAATCTTAAGAATGTTTAGGCTTTGTTTGGTCATTTTTGTTATTGTTTACTTACTATTTTTTCTAAAAAATTAACATTAAAATATTCTAATTCTTTTCACTTTTTATTACTATTTAAATAAAAAAATTACTACAAAAAATATATATATATATATATATTCACTTTTTTATATCAAACACTCTTCTTCTTATTGTTATTATTTTTACATCAATCTACATTAACTATTGTGTCTAGGAAAAAGACTTTAACAAGCAAATCCTGAGTATTTCTTACCAAACTTTTTGTTTGGCATAATTTTTTAAATACTAAAAATATATTTTAATCTCCCTAATGCAATTATTTCTGTATCAATATCACATGAAAAACTTTACACTTTGATTAAATTTATTGTATCCAATAGGCGGTGGGGGCATATGATTTATTTATGTATCTATCTCTCTTTTTTATCTCAATTTTTTGTGTCTCTCATCTCATGTTCTTCTCTCTATTTTCAAAATGTAATAAGAAAGGAGGTGAATGAAGAAGAAATTCTAAAACATCATTGTAGAAAGAAAAGGCAATAAATTTTGGTAACTTACGGTGTTGGAGCAGAGGCAGAGGCAGTGGCTTTCGACGGAGGTGAGGGTGGTGGCATTTGCACTCTCTTAAACTGGGAAATGAGAATTTTTGTGGAGTTTAGAGGACAATGGTAAAAGAGAATAACGAATAATACGGTATTTTTGTGTTCCTCACTAATGTGACAATTTATTATTAAAAGGTAAAAAAACTCAATTTGCACAGTTTGTGGTCTATTGTGTGCTTTTGCTCTCCCTATTATTTTTTCATTCTTCTATATGTCTTCATTATTCTAACATGCACCAAATCTTAATAAAACTTATTCTCCTAGCATTGTCAATGCTGTAGAATTTAACCACATGGATTGACATGATCCCTATACGTTAGAATGTCAACATATTACACCATGACGAAATAGAAGACCACTTAATTGTACACTGCATATTCGGACAAAACTGGACTGCCTAATTATACACGTGGTGCATCCCAACCATTAGAATAAATTGAGAGAGAGAGATTGAGAGAAATGTCAAAGTATATAATAGTTGTAGCACTTCAAATATAATAATGAAACTAGATTCCATTTTGTTTCGGCATCAAATAATTTTAGATTTTTTTTTTTTTTTTTGGGTGTTTAGTACAACGTAAAATAATAGTAAAAGGAAAATATTTTTGATTTTACCCAAAAAAAAACATATTTAATTTATGAAAAAAGGTTTTCATTTTTTAAAATCATAAACAAATTTTCAATTTTGGAGCATCTCATTCTAAAATTGATAGACCCAGCTACGATGTCATCAGGACCCCACCAGGACTCAACTGAGACATCAATAGGACCCCGCCGAGCTCGACTTGGACTATGCTAGGACTTGACAGGGACTCGACTGAGACACCGTCAGCACCCGGTTAGGACCCAATCATACCCAGTTAGCACACTTTCGGGACTCGGCCGGGACCTACCGGGACTCAGTAAGGATACCACTGAGACCTGATTAGGTCATTTTCATAATTTAAAGTTTAACATGATTATATTTATATAACAGAAAAATTGTAATTCCAAACACTGAAAAATGTTTTACAAAAAATTATTTTACAGGCATTGAAAACATTTTTTAACAATAAATATTTTACATTGAAACAATTGGAGCCTTACGTAAGATTTATTGTATTTTTATAAGCATTTATGCATTGTATATCAAAGTCATCTCTTGGACCCAAAAAAATAACTCAAAGTTGTACCCATGTCTAACTATATAGAGAGAAAAGGGTTCTTGATGTGTAATCTTTCAACAACGAACTTTTTAAAAAATTAAAAATTAAAAATTGAAAAAGAATCTAAAACATAGAGACAATCACAATATAATATTATAGAATGAAAGAAAATTCTTTGAAAAGATGATGCTTCTCGATCTCCACGTTTTTTAGGCTCGTGAAATTTTAATTGATAAATGCTAGGATTATTTATTAAAAATTAATAAAAATAAATATTATTTATCACATTATCTTGATAAAATATTTAGTACCTCTGGAATTTATCATTTTCATATACAACAAGCTTCTTCAATGGGGCTTAATTTATTAGTCGCTGTGATTAAAATTTAAAATGGTATTTATCTTCTCAATTAAGAATTGAGAGCTTAAACTCCCCCCCAAAAAAATAAAACAAAATAATTGGGAGCTTAAATGAATGAGATTTGCCCTGTTATACTATTTAACTTTAAAAGAAATGTGTATTAGGGTCTTAAATAACATTAAAAAAAAAAAAAAAAAAAAAGGAAAACAAAGCTAAAATAAAAGGTTTTACCAACCAACAAAAGTAACCGGTTTTATTATTCAGACCGTTAGCAAGACTCGAACAACCCGCTTATATATTTGGACAAATTGTTATGAAAATCAACAAATTAGATGGGTTATTTGTTAACCTCCTTCCCTCCCTTCTCTTCCCCTCAAAACTATTTACTTTATTTAAAAAAAAAAAAAAAAATCAATATCAAAACATTTTCACCTTTTATATTATATCATTTACTTTTTACTACTATTTAAATAAAAAATCAATACAAAATAAAACTTTTTAGACCACTTTTTCACTTTCTATACTAATCATTATTCTCAATTTTTTTTTTTCTTCCCAAAAAATACATGAACAAACAAACAACCCCTCTAGAACAAATGCATTGACTAAAAGTATTTAACTTTTTGCCTTATCACCTTGTTTAACTTTCTCAAATGACTCAAGAAATTTAGTAAATTTGATTTTACCCTTTTCTAGACCATAGAAGACCTCTGATTTATTCCCCAACAGCCTCACCCGTAGAATGGTAAAACATATTTTTTTTTTAGTTACAATGGTAAAACTTTTCTTTTGCAGGAAAAGAGCAAAGAATTTATTTAGGTCTTCTTTACCAAAAAAGACGTTTCCGTATGTACTTTTTTTTTCTTCTTTTGGTAAGTAATTTCCGTATGTACTTCTTGTATGTGTTTGAAAGGTATAAGAACAAATTGGAATTTCGATTAAATATATATAATTTGTTTTCTTCTGTCCCCACTTTTGGTCTTCAGGTTTTTAAAGCCCATTTATTTGCGTAGTTGGGCCTCCCTCGCAATCTCCACATAAATGGCTATTACGATGGAACAGGTTCATTTAGAGCATTCTTAGTCGTCTCACTAAATTTTATTTATTAAAATAATTAAAAGTATATTTTTAGTTATTTTAACTACTCACTTTTTTATCGCACCCACAACAGTCTCACTACTTTAGCAATCAACTTTCACTATTCAATTTAAATATTATTTTTCAAATATTTATTTATTCTTTTTAAATATTAAAGGGAGAGAGAGAAACAAAAAGTAAAAAAGAAGAAAGAGAAATGAGTTGTTTAATCAATATATGAGTGAATAATAATTTTTAAATTTGGTGAGTATTATTCACCTCACTACTTTTTTTCGTTAAAGTAGTGAGGATGAAAAGTGGTCATTTAGGCAATTTTGGTTAAATTTTCTCACCAAAATAACCAAAAAAATAGTTTTGATGAGGCTGCAAGGAGTACTCTTAGCACCAAAAATCCCGTCGTTAAAACTCACACACACGGTTATATGTTACTAAAATATAAGAGAAACGTTAAAAATAACTACTCCCCTAGTAGTAGTAGTAGTAGTAATATATATATATATATAACCACCCCGTTACTACAGTTGTCGAGGTACCTGTAAGTCCCGCTTAAGCCTGGGTTTGGCGTCGAGGGCGTGAAGAAGAAACTGTAGAGAATAGCCAAGGGTATGTGTGGATTGTCTAGTGTCTAGGAAGGACATGCTTAGGAAGTTTACCCAGTGAGTGAGTAGCTAGGATGAGTTCCTTTAAGACTCTACTGAGTGTGTGATTTTGAGTTTAGTTTGTGTGTCAAAATGTGGAGATCTAATTCTTCTGTCAGCTCTAATTCCAGTTTGCCACCGGACGTGGTTAACTATGAAAATTTCTCTGTCGAATCTGATAATAATTTATGTGTTGATAAATGGAACATCCCTAAGCTGGACGCTAAGGATGTTTACACTACTTCTTGGTTCAAATCTTCTTTTAGATCTCAATATTCTGTCAAAACTGTTGAACAAACCTTTGCTATTACCGGCAAAGATCAAACTATAACCCTGTTTAACAAGAGGTTCATTAACGACTCTCTTGCTAAAGGTTATAAGTTTTTGCATGTTGGTTGTGTTCAAGTTGCAGTCAAGCCATTGACTCGACTTGGTATTAATACTTCTGTTTTGCTTTGCTTGCGTGACGCAAGATTTCTTGATTTTAAGACCAGTATTCTTGGAATGATTCAATCTTCCTTGTTTGTTGGTCCTATCCATTTTGATGTCTTTCCCAACATTTCTCTTGCTTTGTCTGATTTGCATATTTTGAAAGCTCTGACGCTTAATATTTTGTCTTCTGGTTATAACATGGAAGAAGGTAGCAGACCCCTTGCTATAATCTATCGTGTTTATTATAAATTGATGAAGACAAATCTAGATCCACAAGCTGTGATCAAGAATCCAGGTGAATCAACTTTGTTAATTCAAAGTTCTACTCAGAATGCAAAAATCAAAACTCCAAAAATGATTCGCTGGGATGAGATTGACCTCCCCAACGAGTGGCTTTTGGAAGGTGTTGCAAAACCTTCTCGAGTAGTTAACGATGCCTCTAATCTTGATTACATCCAACAATACATGGATGGATCTGTCAAAATCAATTTTTCTGATTTAGGACTTTCCTGTAGGATTGAACGTCCTCTGTTTGAAAGGCCTCTGTTGGTTAATGAACAAAGGAATTCCTTTGCGGGTTCAACAACCTCGGAAGGATTTCGTCGTCGTGATAAAGATGTGGACGAGTCACTTAACGTCTCTCCACCCCTTTGTTAGGTTAACCCTGATTTGAAACTCAAAGGAATTTCTACTGATTCCCAAGTTTCTTCTGCTTTTTACTCTACTAGAAATCATCCCCTAACGGATGACGAAGGTAGATCTACTTCTCCTTCTGCTTCTGATTTTGATGCTCCTCTTCCCACTGCTCCCCATCAGTGTAATGTCATCACCTCTACCTCCCCAATCAAAGATTTTTTTTCTGTCATTGATTGGCCTGCTTTGTCAAAAGATTTTTTGTCAAAAGAAAATCGTGCCCTTCGGCATGCTTTTCAAAAGAAATATTCTTCCAAGGAACAAGATCTCATCAAGGTCAAATGGACTGAGATGATGATTGAGTCCCAAAAACATATTTTGTTTTTTGATTATCTTCAAAAACATTTCCCTGTCGATAATGTTTTAAATGTCGTCAAAAAGAATTTTGTCAAAGAAGATAAATCTGTTGTTAAATCTTCCCATCCTCCTCTTGAAAATACTCTTGTTAAATGCAAGAAGGTCATTGTCAAATGTTCTCCTTTTAAAACTCATGATGATAAGGATCCTATTACTAACGATAGGAAAATCATCGAACAAAACAATTTTTGTGCCCAATCCTTGCATATTTTAGGACAACAATTGGATCGTATCGAAGAGAAACTTCCCTCTCTCTCTTCTAATTCAAAAGTTTCCTCTGCTCCTCCTAAGACTAAAAACCCCCTGGTTTCTCTCTCTGATTTGTCAAAATCTTCTGGTTTAAAAACGACTTCTCAAATGAACCTTGAGAAAGTCAACAAATTGCTTTCTGACTTATCTACTGCTCATGCCAAATCCTCTGAACAAGATATTGGCATCATAAAAGTTCCTTCTCCTGATCTTGAAGTTTCTTCTCAAGAATCCACTGATTCTGACGTCTGAATTCTTGAACAAAACTTTGGTAAGATTGAAATGGAGCATAACCTCCAAAGGATCTTAGACGAATCCATCAATCCTACAAAAAGTTTTGAACCTGCTCCTCCTAATGAGGTTAGCCATGATTGTAGTAATACTTGTTCTGTTCTGACCAAATCTGAAGAACAAAACAATATTAAAACATCTCCTGAAAATACTTTGGGAAAAATTTCAAAACAAAAATCCAAAGTAGTTACAGTCTCAGATTCAAAATACGAGATTCGTAACATCAGGAAAGATATGGTTGATTTAAAAAGGAATAAGCATCTTCCTGTCCCTGATAATGTTCATTTTGTCAATTTAATCAACAAAGTTCTTCCTCCCAAATGGCATTCTAACGTGCATATCATTGTTTCTCCTGATTTTACCCTTGATGTTGTTCATTTGATTGATTCTGGTGCTGATTTGAATTGTATCCAAGAAGGATAAATTCCCAACAAATATTTTCAAAAATCCACAGAACGGTTGCACTCAGCCAGTGGAGAAAAATTGAACATCAAGTATGAATTAAACAATGTCCATGTTTGTCA
>NC_081541.1:32091322-32092627 GCF_901000735.1 Corylus avellana | reverse complement strand
GCTTTATTATTAGCAAGACTCGAACAACCCGCTTATATATTTGGACAAATTGTTTTGAAAATCAACAAATTAGATGGGTTACTTGTTAACCTCCTTCCCTCCCTTCTCTTCCCCTCAATACTATTTACTTTATTTTTTTTTTTAAAAAAAAAAAAATCAATATCAAAACATTTTCACATTTTATATTATATTATTTACTTTTTACTACTATTTAAATAAAAAATTAATATAAAATAAAACGTTTTAGACCATTTTTTCACTTTCTATACTAATCATTATTCTCAATTTTTTTTTTCTTCCCAAAAAATACATGAACAAACAAACAACCCCTCTAGAACAAATGCCTTGACTAAAAGTATTTAACTTTTTGCCTTATCACCTTGTTTAACTTTCTCAAATGACTCAAGAAATTTAGTAAATTTGATTTTACCCTTTTCTAGACCATAGAAGACCTCTGATTTATTCCCCAACAACCTCACCCGTAGAATGGTAAAACTTTTTTTTATTTTTTTTTAGTTATAATGGTAAAACTTTTCTTTTGCAGGAAAAGAGCAAAGAATTTATTTAGGTCTTCTTTACCAAAAAAGACGTTTCCGTATGTACTTTTTTTTTTTTCTTTTTTTTTTTGGTAAGTAATTTCCGTATGTACTTCTTGTATGTGTTTGAAAGGTATAAGAATAAATTGGAATTTGGATTAAATATATATAATTTGTTTTCTTCAGTCCCCACTTTTGGTCTTCAGGTTTTTAAAGCCCATTTATTTGCGCAGTTGGGCCTCCCTCGCAGTCTCCACATAAATGGCTATTACGATGGAACAGATTCTATTAAAGCATTCTTAGCAGTCTCACCAAATTTTATTTATTAAAATAACTAAAAGTACATTTTTAGTTATTTTAACAACTCACCTTTTTATCGCACCCACAACAGTCTCACTATTTTAGCAATCAACTTTCACTATTCCATTTAAATATTATTTTTCAAATATTTATTTATTTATTTTAACTATTAAAGGGGGAGAGAGAAACAAAAACAAAAAAGGAAGAGAGAAAAATGAGTTGTTTAATCAATATATGAGTGAATAATAATTTTTAAATTTGGTGAGTATTGTTTACCTCACTACTTTTTTTCGTTAAAGTAGTGAGGCTGAAAAGTAGTTATTTAGGCAATTTTGGTTAAATTTCCTCACCAAAATAACCAAAAAAATGGTTTTGATGAGGCTACAAGGAGTGCTCTTAGCACCAAAAATCCCGTCATTAAAACTCACACACACGGTTATGTGTTACTAAAATATAAGAGAAACGTTAA
>NC_081541.1:32091062-32091250 GCF_901000735.1 Corylus avellana | reverse complement strand
TATATATATATATATATACACTACTAGGGGAGTAGTTATTTTTAAAATATGGAGACAATCACAACATAATATTATAGAATGAAAGAAAATTCTTGAAAAGATGATGCTTCTCGATCTCCATGTTTTTTAGGCTCGTGAGATTTTAATTGATAAATGCTAGGATTATTTATTAAAAACTATCAAAAAAA
>NC_081541.1:32089687-32091042 GCF_901000735.1 Corylus avellana | reverse complement strand
AAATAAATATTACAATGAATAAGTTTCACATTATCTCGATAAAATATTTAGTACCTCCACAATTTATCATTTTAATATACAAGAAGCTTCATCAATGAGGTTAAATTTATATAGAATAATATTGTTTTTGTGTTTTCTGCACATTCAATCATATGGCAGTGTTTCTTATTTATAATAATAAAGAGATTATTTTGTTTACAACATCAATAACTGATAGAAACCTAATTCTAAATTGTCTTTGATAAGTAATTCACTTCAGTTCTTATTCCTGCAAAGAGTTTCTGTTTGAGCAAAGGTCCCTTGTCATTATCTTTATCACAATCGGTTGTTCGTAATTTATCTATTCCAATACGACCCCTCAAACTTGATGTGGGCATGCTAACATTGAGGTTGGATTTTAGCACCAGGAACTTTTGTGAAACTAAAGGTTTGGTAAGGATGTTAGCTATTTGGTCTTTCCATGAAATGAAATGAATTTCAAGTTCCTTGGTAGCCACTAAGTCACAAACAAAATGATAGTCGATGGCAATATGTTTTGTTCGTGCATGAAACATGGGATTGGAGGAGAGATAGGTGGCTCCGATATTGTTGCAATGTAAGATCAGAGGATGCAGAAAATGTTGACCAAGTTCACGAAGAAGAGCTTGAATCCATACCAATTTGGACGAGGCATTTGCTAAGGCTTTATGCTCAGATTCGATGCTAGATCTTAACACCGTGGGCTGCTTTTTCGAACTCCATGAGAGTAGATTTCTACCGAGAAAGGTACAATATCCAGAAGTTGATCGACAATCATCGAGGCATCCCGCCCAGTCAGAGTCAATATGTTGAGAGAGAATGTGAAGATGAGCGATATATTGAGAATGTATGATCACTTGTGAACTTTAAGTAACGTAGGATGCGCTTGACTGCTGTCCAATGGGTGTCTCGAGGTTCCTGCATGAATTGTGATACCTTATTTACGGCAAATGACAAATTTGGCTGTGTGAGAGATAGATACTGAAGAAAGCCCACTGTGTTACGATATAATGAGGGATCAGTGATTGTGGAGTCAGCAAACTTGCTTAAAGGGGAAGAAGCTGACATTAGAGATGATATAGGCTTGACAAACATCATGTTTGTTTTTGTAAGCAAATCATATATGTACCATTGTTGAGAGAGATGAAGAGCATCTTTTGTCCAAATTACTTCAACGCCTAAGAAGAAGTGCAATGGTCCAAGGTCTTTGATGGCAAATGATAGTTGCAGGTCAGCAATAAGTCTTGGAATAGCCGCTTGGTGGGAGCTCGTAATGATGATATCATCGACATATATTAAAACAAAGATAGTAACACCATTACATTTATAAATAAAGA
>NC_081541.1:32079978-32089587 GCF_901000735.1 Corylus avellana | reverse complement strand
ATATATATATATATATATATATATCAGTATTGTTGTGATTATGTGAATTTTGTTCGCATATTTTTGTCCAATTGTGATTTTGATTAAACCAAAATTGCGGCGCGCATTTTGGTTGGAAGTCCGTTTTGTCAAAAGCCTCGAATTTGAACTTTGGACTAAACGTGGGTTTGGAGCATTTGCAAACTCAAAATTCCTTTCAAAGGATTTTACCAAACGACCCTAGTTTTTCTGAAACAGGCTTTTCAAGGCTTAGAAGCGCTTTTTGGGTCTACGGTTACAGGCTCTTAAGGTGGTGGTGAATGCACTTGGTGCATACCTGATCATCCCTTTAGGAAGAGGGTTCGGCTTGAATATCTAATTTTGAGACCGAATAGTCATCTGATGAGTACGTGTAAGAGGAGTTGTCACTTGTTCATCTTCTAAGGTCGTGGATGAAGTTCGAGAATCACTTGTAGCAGAAAGTGTGATGGTGGGGGCTGGGACAGTAGGTAATTGAGGTGAAGTGTGAGGATTGCTGATTGGAAACCTTTGGTTATGAGGAGTTTCCGTGGGTGGGGAACTAGTGGCAACAGCGGTAGGGGTTGGATGGAGGGAAATAGAGAATGTGAATGGAGACTGAATTACAACAGTTGGTGGTGAGGGTGGGTGATTTGTTTGGCTGTGTTTGAAGGGAAATGATGTTTCATTGAATACAACATGACATGCAAGAAATATTTTCCCTGAGGAAATTTGAAGATATTTGTAGCCATGATGATTTTTACAGTATCCAAGGAAGACACATGATTTGGATCTATAGTCAAGTTTATGTTTGTTGTATGGACGAATGAAAGGCCAACATTCACAGCCAAAAACTTTGAGGAATTTGTAGTCAGGAGTGACTTTGAAGAGAAGCTCGTAGGGAGATTTGTTTTTGGTTATTTTGGAAGGAAGTCTATTGATGAGATATGTGGCTAAGTTAAAAGCTTCATCCTATAGGTAAAGAGAAACATTTGCAGTAGCAAGAAGTGAGAGGCCAGTTTCAACAATATGTCGATGTTTTCACTCGACAAAACCCATATGATGATGATTGTGTGGACAACTTAAACAGTAAGAGATTCCAAGTAAAGGGAGATTAGATTGAAGAGGACGAAATTCCCCTCCATTGTCACTTTGAACATATTTTATTTTGCTGCTAAAGTAGTTTTCAACAAGGATTTTGAAACGTAAAAAGGTTGTATAAACTTCAGCCTTTTGAGATAAAGGAAAAATTCATACATACTTAGAGAAATCATCCACAATGCAAAGAAAAAATCTTTTATTATTCATGGAAAGCATAGGAGCAGGGCCTCATACATCAAGAAAGAGCAATTCTAAAGGATTGTTTGATACTGAATTTGAAAAAGAAAAATGTAAATGATGACTATTGCCTTGTTGGCAGGAGGAGCAAACTGAGGAGACTCTTGAGGGAGACACGGGCATGTTGTTGTTGCGGAGGACATATCGAATAACAAGAGGAGCATGATGGCCTAGCCTTTGGTGCCATGTATCCATGGAGGCTTTCTCATCGTGATAGGCAGCAGGTTTGGTGGAGGAGTGGCGTGAGAAAGGCCATTGATATAAACCACCTTTACTAAGGCTGTGGAGTAATAGGGTGCGAGTTTGAATGTCCTTGACATAGAAAAAATTATGATGAAATTCAATGAAAACATTGTTGTCTTTGGTAAATTTGTTTACTGAGAGAAGATTTTTAGTGATTTCAGGAACATGTAATAAGGAAGAAAGACGAAAATTGTGATGGGGAGATGATAAGTTAGCAAGACCAGAGTGATGGATTCTCAAACCTTGTCCATTGCCCACTTGAAGTTGATTAGTTCCAGTGTATTCATCTGCACATACATTGAGGTTGGAGAGCTCATTTGTCACATGATGGGTGGTGCTGGTGTCATGGAACCATGGGTAATTGGGACCAGGGCTGGATGTGGCCATGTCGGCAGTAGGTTCACTTACTTCAACCTGATAGGTTTGATCAAATCGATGCTAGCATGAGGTAGCAGAGTGTCCTGGTTTATGACTGACTTGGCATATGAGTCTGGGAGCAGGGCGGTTATTGGAGAAGTTTCGGCCACGACCTCGACCTCTGCTGCGGCTGAAGTTCTGATTCTGGAGACCATAGTTTGAAAAAGATCCACGATTCTATTTGGGATGAGAGAAGGGCTGCCGTTGGACCATGTTGGCAGTTGGAATAGATATATCAATCTCTGTTTGATGTTGGTCAAGTCTGATCTCATGAGAAAGAGGATAGCCATATAAGTCATTGAGTTTAACTGAATCAGAACGTGTGGTTACTGAGGTGACCAGGGAGTCGTAGTCAGCACCAAGACTAGCCAGAATATATGACACCAATTTGGAATCTTGAATTGGTTGATTTGCGGCAGCCATCACATGAGCAAGATTTTGGGCTTTGCAAAAATATTCAGCAATTTTCTGGGATCCTTTCTTTAAGTTGGTAAGTTGTGACCGGGTTTGCACGATGCATGCTTGAGAGTGAGCCGAGAATAGAGTTTCAAGTGTGAGCCAAACCTGTCGGGAGGAGGACAAGTTGTCAGAATTTAGTTTGAGGGTAAATAATATTGTTTTTGTGTTTTCTGCACATTCAATCGTATGACAATGTTTCTTATTTATAATAATAAAGAGATTGTTTTGTTTACAAGATTAATAACTGATAGAAACCTAATTCTAAATTGTCTTTGAGAAGTAATTCACTTCGGTTCTTGTTCCTACAAGAGTTTCTGTTTGAGCAAAGGTCCTTTGTCATTATCTTTATCACAATCGGTTGTTTGTAATTTATCTATTCCAATAATTTATTAGTCGCTGTGATTAAAATTTAAAATGGTATTTCTCTTCTCAATTAATTAAGAATTGAGAGCTTAAACTCCCAACAAAAAATAAAATAAAATAAAATTGGGAGCTTAAATGAATGAGATTTGCCCTGTTGCACTATTTAATTTTAAAAGAAATGTGTATTAGGGTAAAAAAAAAAAAGAAAAAAAAAGCTAAAATAAAAGGTTTTACCAACCAACAAAAGTAACCAGCTTTATTATTCAGACCGTTAGCAAGACTCGAACAACCCGCTTATCTGTTTGGACAAATTGTTTTGAAAATCAACAAATTAGATGGGTTATTTGTTAACCTCCTTCCCTCCCTTTTTCCTCCCCTCAATACTATTTACTTCATTTTTTTTATTTTTTTTTTAAAAAAAAAGGGTTAAATACTAAATTAGTCTCTTGGGTTTCATTACTTTTTCTTTTCTTTTCTTTTCTTTTTTCTCTCCTAAGGTTTCATTTTTATTACAAGAGGTCCCTATGGTTTTGATAATAAACCAAGTTAGTCCTCCGTCAGTTGACCGTTAGTTGACTTAAAAGAATTCCATATGGATCAATTAAATGTTGACACGTGACACCTATTTAAATTTTTTTTTTTTTAAATTAAAAAAAAAAAAGAAGTAGTTTCGAAAAAAAAAAAAAAAAAAAAATTGGGAGTGGCTCTTGGCCATTTGGGGATGGTTTCGGCCACCCCCTTGGCTCCATGAGGGTTGCCGAGCCACCCCCAATACTCACTGGGTGTGGCTTTGGCCACCCCCTTGGCCTTGGGCATCAAGAGGGTGCCTCTTTTTTATTTTCAAAAAAATGAAAAAGATTAGCCTTCTTATTTTTTATTTTTTTATTTTCTTGATTGATTTCCAAAATCTTTTTTATTTTCAAAAATCTCACCTTCAAGATTAGCTTGCTATTAGTCTTGGAGGTGGGGCCAACAATGTTCCCATGAAGTTGATATGGATCTCTACGACTTCACCTCAATCACTTCTTTCGTCTCTTCATTGATATGCCCGGTGATGGACTTGCCAAAGATCATGGCCTTAAAGTGAGAAGAGCTTGCTGCCTGCGAATGGGATATCGAGGCCACGAAAAGAATTAAATAATATAAATTTAATAATATCATTTATTTTAAACACTTAAATAAGATGAATAATTCATAACGTCAAATTTAAAATAAATTCTAAAAAAATCCGGCCTCGAAGGTGAGTTTTGAACGTCGGAAAAAGTGGAAGAACAAAGAAATAATTATTTAAAGAATAGAGAAGTTGATGTGGGGGTGAAATTGAATAGAAAAGTAAACAATAATTGGTAAAAGTATTATGCACAGGTGCTTATCACTCGAAAATGTCAGATGCCCATGCGACTTCTCATCTATGACAGCTTGTATCAATTTGTCCCTATCTGCAAGTGTTCCGTACCTGTCTTGTATATCTGTCATATTTGTCATTGAGCATATCAAGCATATATATATATATATATATATATATATATATATAAAGGTGTTGTTTGTTAAACAATATCACATTCCTCAACATTATTCATCTTATTTTTTTTTAAAAAATCAACATCAAAATATTTTCACTTTTTATATTAGATAATTTATCTTTTATATCATATCATTCACTTTTTACTACTATTTAAATAAAAAAATCACAACAAAATAAAATTTTTTCACTTTTCAATATAACTTTTTCACTTTTTGATACTAATTATTACACTTATTTTTTTCCTCATTAATCATGATCAGTGCATTGTAAAGTCATTGTTGTTTACCAAACATGGCCATATTTTCTGATAATCGCAGTCGATTTAAAATATTATTAAATTTTAAATAATAGCAAAATTACAGCAACTAGGCTGAATCTGACAATTACACAGTTTTTTTTTTTTTTTTTTTTTTGACACATATCATACTCATTCATTGATAAAAGTTGCGAGCCTAAAGCTCTTACAAACAGAGCAAAAAACTCTGAAGTAAATCATAGCTGAAGCTAAAGATACAGTCATCAACAACAGACCAAATCAACCAAAACACAGCATCTGCTAACCTATGACTAAATATCAGGTTGAAAACTCAGATCTGCATTAAACAGACACTATCTAATGCATAAGTAGCGCTTATTCCTCGGCCTTAAGAGCAAAACCCCCAAGCCAATACTTATTCCTCGGCCTTGAGAGCAAAACCCACAAGCTGATACACATCCTCCTCGACTCGAAAGCCAGGATAAATTTCACATCCACAACCCAAAGGTTTAGACCAGTAATATCGGGCAGCAACCGGGCGCAACAAAGCAGGAGGAGAAAGCCTTATTACAAGCATAAATAAAACCATACAGGGAAATAAAGGGAACAATAAAACTAATGCAGGAAAAGAAATTACAGTAAATAAAACCAAATATAGGGGAACTTAAAGGAAATACAAAGCAGAAAAACAACAAAACAATAAAATAAATGCGAAAAACACTCAAAGCGGGCCACGGCAGCTGGAGGAGGCCAATTGCGAGCTAGCCGGAAACCGCCGCGGAAGGTGGCACAAAAAGCTTGGCGCGGGAGGGGCGCGTGAAAAGACCCGACAGCGAACGGTGAGCAGCGAAGCGAGCGCGGAGGAGATTGGCGGCACACACAAACAAACAGGGAGGGGGAGAGTTTGAGTGAAAACCCACAAAAGCAGTGCACACTGAGAGAGAACACAAGCACAACAGAACAGAAAACACCAAAGACAGAAACAAATCTAAAACAAAAATCGGGAAGCAAGGAAGGGAGGAGAGATGCAGGCAACGGGCATCCCTCCTCCCCTGAGGCGGCGACACTCCGGAGGGGGGCGTAGGGTTTCACAAGGCTTAGGGTTTCTCTAATTAAGACATCCTAATCATGTTAAATCGACAATTACACGGTTATTGAAAACCGATTATAAACTAATTTTTATAAATAATTTCATTATTATTTTTTATTTAATATAAAACTTCAAATTTATTAATTCAAATGAGAAACAATGTTTATATTTCATAATATATTGTTAATTCAAACTACTAGAGTATTAAAATCATTATTTATTTGTAATTTATATCACATCTTAAATGTAATCCGAGAACTATACATGTTAATTCATAATTCAAAACAATTACAAATCCGAAATCAATCTATAACCAATTCCCTCTATAAGGCTTCCATAAAAAATTTACAAATCCAAAACATAAATCACCATTACAAATTTAAAAGTGGAAGTCGATGACAATGAATCTACGACACACCACGACAATGGATCTATAGCTACAAAACTACGGTTTTAAAGTAATTTTAGCCAAAATTTAATCTATATTATATAATTAAAAATTCCGTACCCGAGCCTAAGCAATTATCCATTTAGCAATTTTAAGTGGTTATTTAGCGATTAATAACCACCCTACTTATACATCACTAATAAATATCCAAGCGTGATTTGTTGAATTGATTCAATTGACACCCACCAATTTGTAGTCGGTGCCACAAGTTGGCTTCCACGTAGAAAGATATCGAAGAAGCCGATCAGGAGCAAATGTTTGAACATTTTAGTTAGAAAATTACTTTTTTTTTTCTTTATTATATTTCACTTTATTTTAACTATTCAATTTTATTATTTTATTTAAATATTTTTTTCTTTTTAAATGAAGTTGCTGTATGTGCTTTATTAATTTTATAGTTATAAGAAAATTAATAAATCTTAACATAAAAACTTGTAACTAATAATTAACTGATTTAACTGATCACTTGTTAATCGAAAATATCAAAATTATTTCTCAGTAGTATGAAATCGGTTAATTAATTAACTTAACCAATGCCCATGATTTAGCAGGCAAAAACACCCGTACGGACCACCGAACCCATACCAATCATTAAATGCACCCATAATTTCTGTCAACAATATGGGAGAGAAGGATAAGATAAGGAGGGAGGCAAATCAAGTTTTAATTCCATAGTGGAAAGAAAGTATGTCCACATCAACTTGTTATTTTCAACAGTAAATATTATTTTGTTGGTATTCAGATTTTTATTTTTTTGGCGTAGATGCGTGACTGGTGGGTGCATGACTTTTCCCAGAAAGGGTAGGTCAGCCTTCAAATCATGTGACCCACCGACCTTTGTCAATTTCTCTTGCTTTGGGTGTTTGCACGACACTGGGCAGAGAAGGACTATGCGTACGACATCGTTTTTTTCTTAATTAATTGAAGATGATGAAGATAGTTACACACAGAATATGACATAAATAATGTTATAAGTTTTTCTTGTATTTTTTTTTTTTAAAAAAAAAATAATGTGATTATTAAAATTATTATTAGATTAGTGATTGATCATTACTGAATTCTTATCAAATGATAATTTTTTAATGGTGGTTTTAATAATCACATTATTCTTAGAGGGGCTCAAAAGAGATACAAAAGAGACTTCTAGAATTACTCAAAGGACTTAACTCCAATTGTACATCTCATGTGATGGCGATAAATCTTAAGAATGTTTAGGCTTTGTTTGGTAAATCTTAAGAATGTTTAGGCTGCTGTGACAATTTATTATTGAAAGGTTAAAAAACTCAATTTGCACCAAATCTTAATAAAACTTATTCTCCTAGTATTGTCAATGCTGTAGAATTTAACCACATGGATTGACATGATCCCTGTAAGTTAGAATGTCAACATATTACACCGTGAGAAAATAGAGGACCAATAAATTGTACACTGCATATTCGGACAAAAGTGGACTACCTAATGATACGTGGTTCATCCCAACCATTAAAATAAGTTGAGAGAGAGAGAGATTGAGAGAAATGTCAAATTATATAATAATTGCAGCACTTCAAATAGAATAATGAAACTAGATTCTCTTTGTTTCCGCGTCAAATGATTTTAGAAAATGTTTTTTTTTTTTTTTTTTTTTTTGGGTGTTTGGTGCAATGTAAAACAATAATAAAAGGAAAATATTTTCGATTTAACAAAAAAAAACATATTTAATTTATGAAAAAAAGGTTTCCATTTTTTAAAACCGTAAACAAATTTTCAATTTTGAGCATCTTGTTTTAAAATTGATAGACCTAGCTAGAATGTCATCAGGATCCTGCTAGGACTCGATCGGGACATTGCCAGTACTCAACTGAGACATCGGCAGGACCCCGCCAAGCTTAACTTTGACTCTGCCGGGACTTGATAGAATGATAGGGACTCGACCGAGACACCGTCGGCACCCAATTAGGACCCGGTCATACTCAGTTAGGACACTTTCGGGACTCGGTCGAGACCTACTGGGACTCAGTAAAGATACCTCTGAGACCTGATTAGGTCATTTTCATTATATATATAACAGAAAAATTGTAATTCCAAACACTGAAAAATATTTTACAAAAAATCATTTTATAGGTGTTGAAAACATTTTTTGACGAGAAACATTTTACGAAGCCTTATGTAAGATTTATTGTATTTTTATAAGCATTTATGCATTGTAAATAAAAGTCATCTCTCGGACCCAAAAAATAATTCAAAGTTATACCCGTGTCTAACTATATATAGAGAAAAGGGTTCTTGATGTGTAATCTTTTCAACAACAAACTTTTTAAAAAATTGAAAAAGAATCTAAAACATGGAGATCGACGATCACAATATAATATTATAGAATGAAAGAAAATTATTGGAAAGATGATGCTTCTCGATCTCCACGTTTTTTAGGCTCGTGAAATTTTAATTGATAAATTTTGGGATTATTTATTAAAAATTATCAATAAATTAATAAAAATAAATATTACCACGAATAAGTTTCACATCTTCTTGATAAAATATTTAGTACCTCTAAAATTTATTATTTTAATATACAACAAGCTTCATCAATGGGGCTTAATTTATCGGTCGCTGTGATTAAAATTTAAAATGGCATTTCTCTTCTCAATTAAGAATTGAGAGCTTAAACCCCCAACCCCCAAAAATAAAAAATAAAAAAATTGAGAGCTTAAATGAATGAGATTTGCCCTGTAAGGGCATACTATGTAATCTTAAAAGAAATGTGTATTAGGGTCTTAAAGAACATAAGAAAAAGGAAAACAAAGCTAAAATAAAAGGTTTTACCAACCAACAAAAGTTAACCGGCTTTATTATTCAGACCATTAGCAAGACTCAAACAACCCGCTTATCTGTTTGGACAAATTATTTTGAAAATCAACAAATTAGATGGGTTATTTGTTAACCTCCTTCCCTCCCTTCTCCTCCCCTCAATACTATTTACTTTATTTAAAAATAATAATAAAATAAAATAAAATAAAACATTTTCACTTTTTATATTACATCATTCATTTTTTACTACTATTCAAATAAAAAATTAATACAAAACAAAATTTTTTACTTTTCAATACCACTTTTTCACATTCTATACTAATCATTATTCGCAAAATATATTTTTTTTTTTCCAAAATAATACATGAACAAACAAACAACCCCTCTAGAACAAATGCATTGACTAAAAGTATTTAACTTTTTGCCTTATCACCTTGTTTAACTTTCTCAAATGACTCAAGAAGTTTAGTAAATTTGATTTTACCCTCTTCTAGACCATAGAAGAACTCTGATTTATTCCCCTAACAACCATTCTTTTTTGTAGTTAGAATGGTAAAACTTTTCTTTTGCAGGAAAAGACTCAACAGCTACGTTTGGCAAGGGGAGGTCCAACACTGTAGCTGGAACGGTACTATTCCAGCTACAGTGCTGTCTGACACCAATGTTGACTTTGCGATTTTTTTTTT
>NC_081541.1:32063619-32079878 GCF_901000735.1 Corylus avellana | reverse complement strand
CTTTAACGAGTTTTTTATCCAGATTTATTTATCTTCTATCTGTTTTTATATCTTTGATTTATCAATTGTCGTACCGCCTTCTTGGACGGTTCTATTACTTTGATTTTAATTATCATTATATGCACGTACATCCCTCTCCCCTACACCCTGCATCTATATGCATACTGCGCTTCCCCCTCCCTCCTTTTGGTATATATATATATATATATATTACTACTACTACTAGGGGAGTAGTTATTTTTAAAACATGGAGAAAATCACAACATAATATTATAGAATGAAAGAAAATTCTTGAAAAGATGATGCTTCTCGATCTCCAAGTTTTTTAGGCTTGTTAGATTTTAATTGATAAATGCTATGATTATTTATTAAAAACTATCAAAAAATTAATAAAAATAAATATTACAATGAATAAGTTTCACATTATCTCGATAAAATATTTAGTACCTCCACAATTTATCATTTTAATATACAACAAGCTTCATCAATGAGGCTAAATTTATATAGAATAATATTGTTTTTGTGTTTTCTGCACATTCAATCGTATGGCAATTGATGTGGTATTTTTGTGACCAAAAGTATCAATTATAAAAATAACCACTCGCAATAGGACGAATCTTTGTAGGATACGGCTATAAAAAGGGTGTCGAACCTTAGGGACTGCAGGGGTTTTATTATAAAAATTTAAAAGATTAAAATTAACTTAATTAAAAGGAGATTTGATTTGATTTGCTTTAAAACTAAAGTGCATGAAAATAAAAGAGATTTAAAATAAGAGAGAGTGTGTAGGGTATTGACTTCACCTCTATCCGCACAACAATGATTAATCATAATTAATCCCAGAAATCCATTCTATGCATGTTATAAATAAACAAAAAACTACCTTCTTAAAGAATAAGCATAATCTATCTTCGGTTGGCACGGATCGTCCACCTAACCACTAAGATGCGGTACGACCCGTCTTCCCTAGGTATAAATTATCAAATTCTATAACAGGATACATACAATCAATGAATAAGTGTAACCCATCTTCGGTTGGCACGGACTGTCTACCTAAATTACACTAAACTAGGGTGTAGTACAATCCGTCTTCCCTAGGCATGGCCTATCAAATCTTATTGATCATATGTCAATTAAACCCATTGTATAACCATCATTTTCATAATCACAAAAAACAAGAATGATTTGATTTCAATAAAAGTAAAATACTTTCTAAGACAAGAGAAGAATTTCACAAATATTGATATTGGAATTTAAGAACAATTGCATTTAATAATTAAGAACATAAATAAATTCTAGCAATCCCCATAGTTATACAATCAACATGCATAAATTAAAAATCTAGAAATTAAATACAATCAAACCATTGTGCTTGGATAGGGTTACATCAACACCCCACGAAGGGGTTTAGCCGCTCATGATCTTCTAAGCTCCAAAGACTATTTTACTGAATTTTGCTCTAGAAAGTTGTGTGTTTTTTTCTCAATGCTTAGAGGCCAATTTATAGGGCTTAGGAGAGTCCTAGAAGCCCTAGGAATCCCAGAAAAATCGTAATTCAGTCTCCCAGTCGCATTGGGAGACCTAGAAAAACTTTCCTTGTCAATTTCGGACTGATTTTTGCCTTTGCCGCGCGTGTGCGCTCGAGCGCACTGTAGCTGCACTTGAGCATACTGTAGCTACAGTAACTCCGCCACAGTAATTGCTACAGTACCCGTGCTACAGTAATTTTGCTACAGTACTTTAATTGCATTTTGAGCCCAAAATCATTGATTTTCTTGTATCTTTATTAAACACCTGAAAACACAAAAACAAAACAAAATCAAACAAATAACAATGCTAAGGAATTAACATATGCAAATTAAGGGGCTTGAATGTGCAACATTCGGTGCTTATCAGCAATGTTTCTTATTTATAATAATGAAGAGATTATTTTGTTTACAAGATCAATAACTGATAGAAACCTAATTCTAAATTGTCTTCGAGAAGTAATTCACTTCAGTTCTTGTTCTTGCAAAGAGTTTATGTTTGAACAAAGGTCCCTTGTCATTATCTTTATCACAATCGGTTGTCTGTAATTTATCTATTCCAATACGCCACCTCAAACTTGACGTGGGCATGCTAACGTTGAGGTTGGATTTTAGCACCAAGAACTTTCGCGAAACTAAAGGTTTGGTAAGGATGTCAGCTATTTGGTCTTTCCATGAGATGAAATGAATGTCAAGTTCCTTGGTAGCCACTAAGTCACAAACAAAATGATAGTCGATGGCAATATGCTTTGTTCGTGCATGAAACATGGGATTGGAGGAGAGATATGTGGCTCCGATATTGTCGCAATGTAAGATCGGAGGATGCTGGAAATGTTGACCAAGTTCACGAAGAAGAGCTTGAATCCATACCAATTTGGACGAGGCATTTGCTAAGGCTTTATGCTCAGATTCGATGCTAGATCTTAACACCGTGGGCTGCTTTTTCGAACTCCATGAGAGTAGATTTTTGCCGAGAAAGGTACACTACCCAGAAGTTGATCGACAATCATCGGGGCATCTCGCCCAGTCAGAGTCAATATGCTATGAGAGAATGTGAAGATGAGCGATATATTGAGAATGTATGATCACCTGTGAACTTTAAGTAACGCAGGATGCGCTTGACTGCTGTCCAATGGGTGTCTCGAGGTTTCTGCATGAATTGTGATACCTTATTTACGGCAAATGACAAATTTGGCCGTGTGAGCGATAGATACTGAAGAAAGCCCACTGTGCTACGATATAATGAGGGATCAGTGATTGTGGAGTCATCAAACCTGCTTAAAGGGGAAGAAGCTGACATTAGAGATGATATAGGCTTGGCAAACATCATGTTTGTTTTTGTAAGCAAATCATGAATGTACCGTTGTTGAGAGAGATGAAGAGCATCTTTTGTCCAAATTACTTCAACGCCTAAGAAGAAGTACAATGGTCCAAGGTCTTTGATGGCAAAGGATAGTTGTAGGTCAGCAATAAGTCTTGGAATAGCTGCTTGATGGGAGCTCGTAATGATGATATCATCGACATATATTAAAACAATGATAGTAACACCATTACATTTATAAATAAAGAGAGATGAGTTAGATTTTGAACCTTTGAACTTTAGTTTATGAAGCCGTGAACGCAATTGATCAAACCCGGTCCTTGGTGCCTGTTTTAAGCCATATAACGCTTTGTGCAGTTTGCAAACTGCATTGGGGAAGTTTGGATGTATGAATCCTGGAGGTTGGAGCATATAGACGTTCTCCTTGATGACACCATGTAGGAATGCAATGCTAACATCAATTTGATGAATAGCCCAATTTTGAGTGATAGCAATAGTAAGGACAGTGCATATAGTGATAGGTTTCACTACGGGACTGTAAGTTTCATCAAAGTTGACCCTTGGCTGTTGGTGGAATCCCTTGGCTACTAGCTTAGCCTTATATTTTTCAATGCTCCCATCAGCTTTTCGTTTGATTCAAAATACCCACTTTGAGCCAACGATATTCATTGAGGGAGAGAATAGTACAAAGGACTACGTACCATCTTTTAGAAGAGCATCAAACTCCTCATTCATTGTGTGACGCCAATTTGCATCCTTGGCTGCTGTAGTGTAGCAGGTTGGTTCAATGGCAGCTGAACTTAGAGTATGTTTGGTATTGCGGTGGGATGTAGAGCTTTTGAATATAGAGCTTTTGTCTGTGAACTTTTGTCAAAACCGCTTTTACTGAAAAGCTGTTTATATGTTTAATAACAAAACTAAAAATGTGCTTTTAATTGCAAAAATGACAATAGAGGACATGTAGGATTATTGATGTTTTAACTTTAAATACAAAACCATAATAATAGTATAAAAAATAAAGAAACATGAATGGGCAAAAAAGAACAATTCAACAGAGAAAAAAAAAAAAAAAAGGTTAATATGACAAACCAATATCTAGCACACATCTCTTTGCTGGAATTTCAAATACCAAGACAATAAAGTTTTATTTTCGATTATCAAGGGGTATAACACAAGCTGAACAACGAGAAACCCAAGATAGGGATAGAGATAAAAAAAAACAGTGGGTTCTCAGTGGGTTTTCTCCTCTCCAAGAACTCTCTCCTTCATTCACAAATTTTTCTCTCGCCCAAATCAAAAGAACCATCGTCTTTCTCTCACTCTACAAATCCCTTCTAATTGCTCCAAGAAAACTAGAGTGTACTAAGAAACCAATAACCCCAAAATTCATCTCTTCATCTTTGACCCCAAAAACTCATCATTCCAACGGAAGCGCATCTATACATTAATGGCGGTCGAGAGTCTTGAGACCCAAAAAGACCCAATCGAATGATCAAACTTACCACAATATCCAACTATCAAAGAGAAGCGACGAGCTCATCAGTTCTCCAAATCGTAGAAGGGTTTGCAGCTCTCAGATTCATTGAAGAGGGTGTAAGACGTGGAAATCGAATGATCAAACTTACCACAATATCCAACTATCGAAGAGAAGCGACGAGCTCATCAGTTCTCCAAATCGTAGAAGGGTTTGCAGCTCTCAGATTCATTGAAGAGGGTGTAAGACGTGGAATATATATATATATATATATATATATATATATCAGTATTGTTGTGATTATGTGAATTTTGTTCGGATATTTTTGTCCAATTGTGATTTTGATTAAACCAAAACTGCGGCGCGCATTTTGGTTGGAAGTCCGTTTTGTCAAAAACCTTGAATTTGAGCTTTGGACTAAATGTGGGTTTTAAGCGTTTGCAAACTCAAAAGTCCTTTAAAAGGATTTTACCAAACGACCCTGGTTTTTATGAAACAGGCTTTTCAAGGCTTAGAAGCGCTTTTTGGGTCTGCAACCGCAGACCCAAACAGGCTCTTAAGGTGGTGGTGAATGCACTTGGTGGATATCTGATCATCCCTTAAGGAAGTGGGTTCGACTTGAATATCTGATTTTGAGACCGAGTTGTCATCTCATGAGTACGTGTGAGAGGAGTTTTCACTTGTTCATCTTCTAAGGTCGTGGATGAAGTTTGAGAATCACTTGCGGCAGAAGGTGTGATGGTGGGGGCTGGGACAGTAGGTAATTGAGGTGAAGTGTGAGGATTGCTGATTGGAGACCTTTGGTTATGAGGAGTTTCCGTGGGTGGGGAATTAGTGGCAGCAGCGGTAGAGGTTGGATGGAGGGAAATAGAGATTGTGAATGGAGACTAAACTACAACAGTTGGTGGTGAGGGTGGGTGATTTGTTTGGATGTGTTTGAAGGGAAATAATGTTTCATTGAATACAACATGACATGCGAGAAATATTTTTCCTGAGGGAATGTGAAGACATTTGTAGCCATGATGATCTTTACAGTATCCAAGGAAGACACATGATTTGGATCTATAGTCCAGTTTATGTTTGTTGTATGGACGAATGAAAGGCCAACATTCACAACAAAAAACTTTGAGGAATTTGTAGTCAGGAGTGACTTTGAAGAGAAGCTCGTAGGGAGATTTGTTTTTGGTTATTTTGGAAGGAAGTCTATTGATGAGAAATGTGGTTAAGTTAAAAGCTTCATCCCATAGGTAAAGAGAAACATTTGCAGTAGCAAGAAGTGAAAGGCTAGTTTCAACAATATGTCGATGTTTTCACCCGACAGAACCCATTTGATGATAAGTGTGTGGACAACTTCAACAGTAAGAGATTCCAAGTAAAGGGAGATTAGATTGAAGAGGACGAAATTCCCCTCCGTTGTCACTTTGAACAGATTTTATTTTGCTGCTGAAGTAGCTTTCAACAAGGATTTTGAAACGTAAAAAGGTTGCATAAACTTCAAACTTTTGAGATAAAGGAAAAATCCATACATACTTAGAGAAATCATCCACAATGCAAAGTAAAAATCTTTTATTATTCATGGAAAGCATAGGAGCAGGGCCCCATACATCAAGAAAGAACAATTCTAAAGGATTGTTTGATACTAAATTTGAAAAAGAAAAATGTAAATGATGACTTTTGCCTTGTTGGCAGGAGGAGCAAACTGAGGAGACTCTTGAAGGAGACACGGGCATGTTGTTGTTGCGGAGGACATGTCGAATAACAGGAGGAGCTGGATGGCCTAGCCTTTGGTGCCATGTATCCATGGGGGCTTTCTCACCGTGATAGGCAGCAGGTTTGGTGGAGGAGTGACGTGAGAAAGGCCATTGATATAAACCACCTTTACTAGGGCTGTGGAGCAATAGGGTGCGAGTTTGAATGTCCTTGACACAGAAAAAATTAGGATGAAATTCAATGAAAACATTGTTGTCCTTGGTAAATTTGTTTACTGAGAGAAGATTTTTAGTGATTTCAGGAACGTGTAATAAGGAAGAAAGACGAAAATTGTGATGGGGAGATGATAAGTTAGCAAGACCAGAGTGATGGATTCTCAAACCTTGTCCATTGCCCACTTGAAGTTGATCAGTTCCAGTATATTCATCTGCACGTACATTGAGGTTGGAGAGCTCATTTGTCACATGATGGGTGGTGCTGGTGTCATGGAACCATGGGTAATTGGGACCAGGGCTGGATGTGGCCATGTCGGCAGCAGGTTCACTTACTTCAACCTGATGGGTTTGATCAAATCGATGCTAGCATGAGGCAGCAGAGTGTCCTAGTTTATGACTGACTTGACATATGAGTCTGGGAGCAGGGCAGTTGTTGGAGAAGTTTCGGCCATGACCTCGACCTCTGCTGCAGCTGAAGTTCTGATTTTGGAGACCATAGTTTGAAAAAGATCCACGATTCTGCCTAGGATGAGAGAGGGGCTGCCGTTGGACCGTGTTGGCAGTTGTAATAGATATATCAATTTCTGTTTGATGTTGGTCAAGTTTGATCTCATGAGAAAGAAGATAGCCATATAAGTCATTGAGTTTAACTGAATCAGAACGTGTGGTTACTGAGGTGACCAGGGAGTCGTAGTCAGCACCAAGACCAGCCAGAATATATGACACCAATTTGGAATCTTAAATTGGTTGATTTGTGGCAACCATCGCATGAGCAAGATTTTAGGCTTTGCGAAAATATTCAGCAATTTTCTGGGATCCTTTCTTTAAGTTGGTAAGTTGTGACCGAGTTTGCACGATGCATGCTTGAGAGTGAGCCGAGAATAGAGTTTCAAGTGTGAGCCAAACCTCTCGGGAGGAAGACAAGTTGTTAGAATTTAGTCTGAGGGTAAACAATATTGTTTTTGTGTTTTCTACACATTCTATCGTATGACGGTGTTTCTTATTTATAATAATAAAGAGATTGTTTTGTTTACAAGATCAATAACTAATATAAACCTAATTCTAAATTGTCTTTGAAAAGTAATTCACTTCAGTTCTTATTCCTGCAATAGTTTTTGTTTGAGCAAAGGTCCTTTGTCATTATCTTTATCACAATCGGTTGTTTGTGATTTATCTATTCCAATAATTTATTAGTCCCTGTGATTAAAATTTAAAATGGTATTTCTCTTCTCAATTAATTAAGAAATGAGAGCTTAAACTCCCAACAAAAAATAAATAAAATTGGGAGCTTAAATGAATGAGATTTGCCCTGTTGTACTATTTAATTTTAAAAGATATGTGTATTAGGGTCTTAAACAACATAAGAAAAAGAAAACAAAGCTAAAATAAAAGGTTTTACCAACCAACAGAAGTAACCGGCTTTATTATTCAAACCATTAGCAAGACTCGAACAACCCGCTTATCTGTTTGGACAAATTGTTTTGAAAATCAACAAATTAGATGGGTTATTTGTTAACCTCCTTCCCTCCCTTTTCCTCCCCTCAATACTATATACTTCATTTAAAAAAAAAAAAAAAAAAAAAAAAAGGATAAATCTTAGAATTAGTCGCAGGGTTCATTCACTTTTATTTTTTCTCGGCACTAAGGTTTATTTTTTATGTGAGAGATGCAATGGTTTTGATAGAGGCCGAGTTAAGTCATATCAGGTTAATGGATTAGACGAGAAACAGCAATTAGCGATAAGGCCGATTAAATGTTATTAGCTTGTCTTTTGTCTTTTTAAATTTATTTTTTTTAATTAAAAAAAAAAAGTATTTTCAGAAAAAAAAAAAAAAAAAAAATTGGGGTGGCTCTTGGCCATTTGTCGGCCACCCCCTTTGACCATTTGGGGGTGGTTTCAGCCACCCCCTTGGCTCTATGAGGGTGGCTTGGTATTCACTGGGGGTGGCTCTTTTTTATTTTCAAAAAAATAAAAAAGATTAGCTTTCTTATTTTTTATTTTCTTGATTGATTCCCAAAATCTTTTTTATTTTCAAAAATTTCACCTTCAAGATTAGCTTGGTGTTAGTCTTGGGGGTGGGGCCGACAATGTTCCCATGAAGTTGATATGGATCTCTACGACTTCACCTCAATCACTTTTGTCTCTTCATTGATATGCCCGGTGATGGACTTGCAGAAGATCATGGCCTTTTAGTGAGAAGAGCTTGCTGCCTGCAAATGGGATATCGAGGCCACGAAGCCACGAAAAGAATAATTTAATGAACAAACTCTTAAATGATATAAATTTAATAATATAATTTATTTTAAACGTTTAAATGAAATAAACAGTTAAAATTTATGAATTTAATAACATTAAATTTAAAATAAATTCTAAAAAAATCCGGCCTCGAAGCTGATTTTGTGAACGTCAGGAAAAAGTGGAAGAACAAAGAAATAATTATTTAAAGAATAGAGAAGTTGAATAGAAAAGTAAACAATAATTAATTGATAAAATGATTATGCACAGGTGCTTATCACTCTAAAATGTCAGATGCCCATGCGACTTCTCATCTATGACAGGTTGTATCAATTTGGCCCTATCTGCAAGTGTTCCAATGTTCCATACCTGTCTTGTATGTCTGTCATATTTGTCATTTAGCATATATATATATATATATATATATATATAGAGAGAGGTGTTGTTTGTTAAATAATATCACATTTTTTCCACATTATTCATTTTATTTTATTTTTTAAAAATTAATATCAAAATATTTTTACTTTTTATATCACATTATTTATCTTTTATATCATATCATTCACTTTTTATTATTATTTAAATAAAAAAAACAAAACAAAACAAAATTTTTTCACTTCTCAATACAACTTTTTCACTTTTCTATACTAATTATTACACTTATTTTTTTTCTCATCAATCATGATCAGTGCATTGTAAGGCCATTGTTGTTTACCAAACATGGCCATATTTTCTAATAATCGCAGTCGATTTAAAATATTATTAAATTTTAAATAATAGCAAAATTACAACAACTAGGCTGAATCTGACAATTACACGCTTATTGAAAACCGATTGTAAACTAATTTTTATAAATAATTTCATTATTATTTTTTATTTAATATAAAACTTCAAATTTATTAATTCAAATGAGAAACAATGTTTATATTTCATAATATATTGTTAATTCAAACTACTAGAGTATTAAAATCATTATTTATTTGTAATTTATATCACATCTTAAATGTAATACGAGAACTATACATGTTAATTCATAATTCAAAACAATTACAAATCCGAAATCAATCTATAACCAATTCCCTCTATAAGGCTTCCATAAAAAATTTACAAATCCAAAACATAAATCACCATTACAAATTTAAAAGTGGAAGTCCATGACAATGAATCTACGACACACCACGACAATGGATCTATAGCTACAAAACTACGGTTTTAAAGTAATTTTAGCCAAAATTTAATCTATATTATATAATAAAAAATTCCGTACCCGAGCCTAAGCAATTATCCATTTACTAAATTTTAAGTGGTTATTTAGCGATTAATAACCACCCTACTTATACATCACTAATAAATATCCAAGCGTGATTTGTTGAATTGATTCAATTGACACCCACCAATTTGTAGTCGGTGCCACAAGTTGGCTTCCACGTAGAAAGATAATGAAGAAGCCGATCAGGAGCAAATTTTTGAACATTTTAGTTAGAAAATTACTTTTTTTTTTCTTTATTATATTTCACTTTATTTTAACTATTCAATTTCATTATTTTATTTAAATATTTTTTTCATTTTAAATGAAGTTGCTGTATGTGCTTTATTAATTTTATAGTTATAAGAAAATTAATAAATCTTAACATAAAAACTTGTAACTAATAACGGATTTAACTGATCACTTGTTAATCGAAAAAATCAAAATTATTTCTTAGTAGTATGAAATCGGTTAATTAATTAACTTAACCAATGCCCATGATTTAGCAGGCAAAAATATCCGTACGGACCACCGAACCCATACCAATCACTAAATGCACCCATAATTTCTGTCAACAATATGGGAGAGAAGGATAAGATAAGGAGGGAGGCAAATCAAGTTTTAATTCCATAGCCGAAAGAAAGTATGTCTACGTCAACTTGTTATTTTCAACAGTAAATATTATTTTGTTAGTATTCAGATTTTTATTTTTTTGGTGTAGATGCGTGACTGGTGGGTGCATGACTTTTCCCAGAAAGGGTAGGTGAGCCTTCAAATCATGTGACCCACCGACCTTCGTCAATTTCTCTTGGGCGCTTGCATGACAATGGGCAGAGAAGGACTATGCGTACGACATCGTTTTCTTCTTAATTAATTGGTTACACACAAAAGAGGAAATGAATAATGTTATAAGTTTTTCTTGTATTTTTTTTATTTTTTTAAAAAATAATGTAATTATTAAAATTACCATTAGATTGGTAATTGATTATTACTGAATTCTTATTAAATGATAATTTTTCAATGGTAATTTTAATAGTCACATTATTCTTAGAAAGGCTCAAAAGAGATAAAAAAAGACTTCTAAAATTACTCAAAGGACTTAACTCCAATTGTACATCTCATGTGATGGCGATAAATCTTAAGAATGTTTAGGCTACTGTGACAATTTATTATTGAAAGGTTAAAAAACTCAATTTGCACCAAATCTTAATAAAACTTATTCTCCTAGTATTGTCAATGCTGTAGAATTTAACCACATGGATTGACATGATCCCTAAAAGTTAGAATGTCAACATATTACACCGTGAGAAAATAGAGGACCAATAAATTGTACACTGCATATTCGGACAAAAGTGGACTACCTAATGATACGTGGTTCATCCCAACCATTAAAATAAGTTGAGAGAGAGAGAGAGATTGAGAGAAATGTCAAATTATATAATAATTGTAGCACTTCAAATAGAATAATGAAACTAGATTCTCTTTGTTTCCGCGTCAAATGATTTTAGAAAATGTTTTATTTTTTATTTTTTGGGTGTTTGGTGCATTGTAAAACAATAATAAAAGGAAAATATTTTCGATTTAACAAAAAAAAACATATTTAATTTATGAAAAAAAGGTTTCCATTTTTTAAAACCGTAAACAAATTTTCAATTTTGAGCATCTCGTTTTAAAATTGATATACCTAGCTAGAATGTCATCAGGACCCTGTTAGGACTCGATCGGGACACTGCCAGTACTCAACTGAAACATCGGCAGGACCCCGCCAAGTTTAACTTGGACTCTGCCGGGACTTGATAGAATGATAGGGACTCGACCGAGACACCGTCGGCACCCAATTAGGACCCGGTCATACTCAGTTAGGACACTTTCGGGACTCGGTCGAGACCTACTGGGACTCAGTAAAGATACCTCTGAGACCTGATTAGGTCATTTTCATTATATATATAACAGAAAAATTGTAATTCCAAACACTGAAAAATATTTTACAAAAAATCATTTTATAGGTGTTGAAAACATTTTTTGACGAGAAACATTTTACGAAGCCTTATGTAAGATTTATTGTATTTTTATAAGCATTTATGCATTGTAAATAAAAGTCATCTCTCGGACCCAAAAAATAATTCAAAGTTATACCCGTGTCTAACTATATATAGAGAAAAGGGTTCTTGATGTGTAATCTTTTCAACAACAAACTTTTTAAAAAATTGAAAAAGAATCTAAAACATGGAGATCGACAATCACAATATAATATTATAGAATGAAAGAAAATTATTGGAAAGATGATGCTTCTCGATCTCCACGTTTTTTAGGCTCGTGAAATTTTAATTGATAAATTTTAGGATTATTTATTAAAAATTATCAATAAATTAATAAAAATAAATATTACCACGAATAAGTTTCACATCTTCTTGATAAAATATTTAGTACCTCTAAAATTTATTATTTTAATATACAACAAGCTTCATCAATGGGGCTTAATTTATCAGTCGCTGTGATTAAAATTTAAAATGGCATTTCTCTTCTCAATTAAGAATTGAGAGCTTAAACCCCCAACCCCCCAAAAATAAAAAATAAAAAAATTGAGAGCTTAAATGAATGAGATTTGCCCTGTAAGGGCATACTATGTAATCTTAAAAGAAATGTGTATTAGGGTTTTAAAGAACATAAGAAAAAGGAAAACAAAGCTAAAATAAAAGGTTTTACCAACCAACAAAAGTTAACCGGCTTTATTATTCAGACCATTAGCAAGACTCAAACAACCCGCTTATCTGTTTGGACAAATTATTTTGAAAATCAACAAATTAGATGGGTTATTTGTTAACCTCCTTCCCTCCCTTCTCCTCCCCTCAATACTATTTACTTCATTTAAAAATAATAATAATAAAAAAATAAAATAAAATAAAACATTTTCACTTTTTATATTACATCATTCATTTTTTACTACTATTCAAATAAAAAATTAATACAGAACAAAATTTTTTACTTTTCAATACCACTTTTTCACACTCTATACTAATCATTATTCTCAAAATATATATTTTTTTTTCCAAAATAATACATGAACAAACAAACAACCCCTCTAAAACAAATGCATTGACTAAAAGTATTTAACTTTTTGCCTTATCACCTTGTTTAACTTTCTCAAATGACTCAAGAAGTTTAGTAAATTTGATTTTACCCTCTTCTAGACCATAGAAGAACTCTGATTTATTCCCCAACAACCATTCTTTTTTGTAGTTAATTTATAAACTCTTTCATAAGGAAAAGCACTCAACAAATAATGCCAAGAAGCGGGATAATTCAATCAGGAATAATCCAGACCTGCTCCACGACAAGGCCGTCTCCGGACACCACTGGGTGTCACCTCAGGGATTTTTTTTTTTTTTTTTAGTTAAAAAAAAAAAACAAAGATTCAATGGAAGAATTGTTGCATCGTATTACTTTTGTTAGCAAAAAAAAAAAAAAAGAAAGCTGGAACGATGGGTGGTCGAGCCACCGTCGATCCGGGTGGTTCGACCAACTCCTTACGGCTGGGTGGTCCGACACCTCATTAAAAAAAAAAAGTATAAGGGGCATTTGGGGTGGCTCTGGAAGATTATTGAAGCGGAAGTCAGTGGTTTCTCGGGCCACCCCAATAATCGGGCCATATGGGTGGTCCAGCCTCAGCTCTTTGGGGTGCTCCCGGCCACCCCCAAATACACCCCTTCCTTTTATTGCTGGGTGTGGTCCAGCTAACTTTATTTATTGGTATATGGCTGGAGCCACCCTTATCGTTCTCCTCCCTTTCTTTTTTTTTTTTTCTTTTTGCTTTAAAAAAAAAAAAAATTAATTACGTGCAGCAACGTAGCTAACTATTATTGTTATAGGTATAGCAAAGAATTTATTTAGGTCACCCCCAAAAAAAAAATATATATATATATATGTACAGGTCAGCATGCTCTTTAATTACCTTCCTACCCAGCTACCCTACATTCCCCCATTTCGAGACGAAATCTCAGTCAATTGGATCCGATAAGATGAATATCCTTTCGAAAATGAAACACCAGTGATCTCTTTCATCTTGACCAAAAACGACGTTTCCGTATGTACCTTTCCGTATGTACTTCTTGTATATGTTTGAAAGGTATAGAATAAATTGGAGTTTCAATTAAATATATATAATTTTTTTTTCTTCTGTACCCTCTTTTGGTCTTCAGGTTTTCAAAGCCCATTCATTTGTGTAGTTGGGCCTTCCTCGCCTTCTCCACATAGGTGGCTATTACGACGGAACAACAGGTTCTATGAGCACCGAAAATGCTGTCGTTAAAGCTCTCACACACGGTCATAATTATATGTTACTAAAATATAAGAGAAACTTAAAAAATAACTACTCCCCTAGTAGTAGGGGTGAAAACACGGTACTATCTTAGTTATTGGCAAAAACCGAAAATCGGAATCAGATACTCGATTAACTGGTTATACAATAACCGGCGGGTTTCGGTTGTTACCTAGTTAGGATAACCGGGTAACCGATTTTTTATTTTATTTTTTTTGTATTTTGGGTTTATTTTAGGTATTGAGTTACAAAACTAAATTCAAATATATATATACTCGGTTACCGATTCTCTTCCCAATATGAAACGGGGCTGGATGACTGGTAAAAAACCAGCTGGCCTGGTTGCTGCAGTAATCCTCGCAGCACATTGGTGCCTGAGGAGGGTTTGCTGAACAAAGCTGGAAACATTGGTTTACTGAAAAGAACCGGCTACCTCCCAACTGCTCTCCACGGAGTATTGCGTAAATGAAGGTTACAAAGTAGGCATATATAATATTTGGATTTTGGGCTTGGCAATGAATCAGGCCTATGGCCCAACACCCAAAAATAGGTTCAAATTTAAAAGCGGTTATCTGGTACCGTTAATCCGCGGTTATTTTATAACTATTAACCGTCTAAGACAGAACATTGCAATTATAAAAATAAAATAACCGCTTAAAATGCCTTTTCACCTCAATAGTCCTAAAAATTATTCTTCCAAAATACTTTTTTTTTTTTTTTTTTTTTTTCCAACACAACAAAAAAAAATCCGTATTTACGGTTTCCAAGGGTCATGACTCGACCTCACCCCCCATCAGCCAGCCCAGCCCATTGTCGTCATGTAATGCTCAAATCCAATAAATGCAATATTTTACATAGGACAAAGTTTTCCTTCAAATTGGGTTGAAGAAATTTTCTTCAACCTAATCTATAAAAGTGACATGTGTCCCTTAAACATGTGAGATGCACATGTTTTTTTAATAGCAGGGACAAAGTTGGAATACATTTGATTAAAAACTCATGTGAATCTCACATGTTATTAAAAAAATAGACACATGTCACTTTTATAGACTAGGTTAAAGGAAATTTCCCCAATCCAGTTTGAAGGAAAACTTTATCCTTTTACATATATCCTGTTTTTTTTTTTTTTTTTTTTTTTGATATGTTCGCACAAAGGAAGAGAGATTCGATTTAGTAATATTCGCTTCATAAGACGTCACCCCCCAAGGGTCATGACTCGACCTCACCCCCCATCGGCCAACCCAGCCCATTGTCGTCATGTAATGCTCAAATCCAATAAATGCAATATTTTACATATATCCTGTTTGTTTTTATTTTTTTTGATATGTTCGCACAAAGGAAGAAAGATTCGATTTAGTAATATCCGCTTCATAAGACGTAGCTTCCAGTTGATTGAGTTATCGCTTGTAAACTTTACATAACACTATTACTACATTCCTTATAAATAAAGCAGTGAAAAAGTTATATATATATATATTTTTTTTTTTCTTGAACTTTAACTAAACTATAAAACTGTAAGAACAAGTAATAGAACATCAATCTAAAACATTACTTGCATCATAACTTATAAATGCTTTAAACAATCCACCCAAATACATGTACATTATGTTATCATTGAATTATTACGTTGTCCTTAAGAGGTAGCTCAATTAGCTGAGATCACGCTTAGGCCCCGTTTGGTTCGTGGATTAGACCCTTGGATTGGACTAGTTAACACTAGGTATAGCTAATCCTTTGTTTGGTAACACTCTATTCATGAGAATAGTCTATTCCCATGGAATTACTAATCCTATATACACAGGGTTAGCTAAGCCACTAAAAAACAAGTGGCTTAGCTATTCATTTCCTATGGGATTAAAATTATAGTGTAAATTGCCCACAAAACCCTCACCCTTCTAGCACCCACGTCTCGTCTCTCAAGGAGACTCTGCAAAACGATATCCATCTCTCAAAGAGCAACGATCTCTCTTCTCTGCGCAAGGTATCTCTCTCCCCCTCTCTTCTCTTCTTTGTTTCTTGGTTATTTCATTTTCTCTCTGTTTCTTGGATTTTTTTTTCTCTGTAACGTTTCTTAGTTTTTTTTTTTCTTCTTCTGTTTTTTTATTTCTTTTGATTATCTGTATCGTTTCTCTTCTTTTTTTTTTTTTTAATTCTGTTTCTTCATCTCTCTTTCTCTATACTTTCTCAGTTTGATTTTTAATTCAGTTATATAT
>NC_081541.1:32023655-32063519 GCF_901000735.1 Corylus avellana | reverse complement strand
TGCATATATATACACACATGCTTGAACACAGGTTATTCATACCTGTTCAAGCGTATATATAGATAAAATTATATATACATGACATAACTAAAAAAAAAAAAATTATAGTAAAATTGTTTATGTTTCAAAAAAAAAAGAAAAGAATGAAAGTCCTTAATAATATAAATTGTATTTATATTATAAGGGTATTTTAGGAAATAAGATCACAATACGATTCCATTCACCAATATATTGCATTGTACCAAACGAATGAATATGATTAGGTAGTTTATTCCAGCGTTACAACCAAACAAAGGAATAGGACTAGCTAATCTATTCCTAGTGGTAGCTAATTCTAGTGATAGCTAATCCTTTTCCAATGGACTAGACAATCCGCGAACCAAACGAGGCTTTAATGAAGCAGATATTACTAAATCGAATTTTCCTCCATTTCTTGTACGGACATGTCAAAAAAAAAAAAAATCATTACATTATACATAATATAATACTAAAAACTAAGATTCGATTATTTGTTTTTTATATAATAAAAACCAATTCTTAATCCTGCTCATATTATATAAATTAATTTTTAATTAAAAAAAAGAAAAGAAAAAGAAGTTCTCTTTGCAGAGCGGATCGACGGGCAAAATCCCAGCATTTAGCACCCTCTCAGAGACTGAGAGTCCACTGACGCTAGTGCATTTCGGTCCTTTCAAGGTAGAGAAAGGTGAAACGCTCTGTTATATTCATGGAGGATCCCGAAACCAATAGATATAGTTGTTGATCGGAGAAACACATAGTACCAAAACGATGCGTCGGGCGATATCGCTTTTGGTCCAGCCACGCTGCCTCCTCCTCTTCCTGGTCCTCTTAATTCTCCTCGTCTTCGCGTTTTCCAACCACAAAACGGTACGTTTTCTTTTTCTCTCTTTTAATTTTCAAACCCATTTCGTTTTGTATGTGTGCGGATCTGAATGTAGGAGTGGGATTGAGTTTTGAGCTGTTTCTAATGGCAAATTTGGTCTGGGTTTTGATTTTTTATGATGGGTTTTTTTGTTTGGTTTTGGTTTATGTGATCTGAATGCCTTGGAGGAAGTGGTTTTTGATATGGGTTTGGTGTTTAACTGGGTCTTTGTGATGTGATAGCATTGGAAATTGAGATTACAGCTTTAATTACACTTGAATTCTGTCAAATTGGGTGCAATCGAAAAAAAAAAACAATGTTCATATTTCGAATCTCATATTTGGTAACATTTTCATTATGCTTGACAGTTGAAAGAGGAATTACAAAGTGATGGTTAAGGTGGAATAGTTGGGATGAGGATTTCATTACTTGGATTTGGTAAAAATGAGTAGCATCGGCTTTAAGTTGATTAACGAAAGGATTGAAAGGTAGTAGGGGCAAATTGTTGGGAGGATTATCAAAAGTAGAAGTAATTTCCCCATGCAATTGGACAATTTCCTCTCATTTTCCCATTGTTTTCAAGGCTTTAGAGAATGCTGGAGTTTGTCATAGAACTTCGATTGTTGCTGTGGCAATACACCGGCATGTGGTGTATTGCCTATGAGTAATGCTAGAAGGAAGACCCATGTCCTCCCAAAATTGATGTGGCTTCTAAAACTACCATTGGATCAAAATCCAATAATCATATATAAGAAATTCAATGGTAATTTTAAAAGTTATATCAATTTTGGGAGGACATGGCTTAGCATTACTCATTGCCATATTGCATGTAAAGTGTTCAAATCAAGGCTACCAACCATCTATTGCATTTTTTTTTGATTTGTGCCGGGGAAGGGTGGCTAGTCATTATTTTTAAACAAATTGTTCAGATTTTTTTTTTTCTTTTTTATCTCGTTATGTAACTTAGAGAGATACAATAAATTATGCTAAAATTAAAGACTCTTTAGAAGTCATAAATGTTAAGATGGAAAATTTTGAACCATTTAATAAAAAGTAATCGTTAGGATGTTAAGAATTCCACCAGGGAGTAACCCTAAGAAATCTAAAGAATCTTAATATGCTTGTGGCTATACACTTAGATGGAGAAGATCCATTGCTAAGGTATCAAAATGGGCATTAGTGGGAAAATTGTTATAATCAGTGGAGCTGTTTCTTTTCTCAAGGATTTGGAAAATATATGATTCTATACGATTACGAGAGAGTGAATATGGTTCCAAGTTCTCCTTGGACATGACATGGGAATCAAGTTTAACAAATAAAGGTGAGTGGGAAAAAATATGGCCCTTTAGATAGATACAAAGGGATTTTAGATTCCAGTTTTACTTCTTGCTTTAGTTATGTAGCTACCACCTCATGGTGAAATCCCAGGAGTCTGTTACTTCTGGAAATACCATTGCAACTCACGAGTCTGCTATGTAGAGTAACAACAATATCTGTATGCTTGAGAATCAAAATTTCTTTTTAGTACTCTTTTGCCATTATTTGCTTATACATTGATTTACCTTTTCATATGGTATGTATTTTCACGCTCAACTATGTACCATTAGCTCTAATCTGATGGCAATATTCTAATATGTAGGTTGAGGAGAAAGCAGAAGAAGTACCTGAAATCACACACAGAGTTTACTTGGATGTTGATATTGATGAACAGCGTCAAGGTACGGCTTCATATTAAAACTGCAACTTAAACTGTCTGTTTGTTTGTTTTTTTTTTTTTTTTTTTTTTTTTTTTTTTTTAAAAAAAGTTTTTAAACTGTAATAATACAGACCTGGCTACTCTGAGTGGCACATATGCTAACGGATAAGAATTGATGTCTTATCGTTAGTTATTAATTGAAGCAATACCAATTTCTTATTGCAAAAGTTCTCTCTCAACTCCCACCCTCCTTAAACATCTCGTGTTACGTTCGCAAAACACAGCACTTTATAATTCTCAATGATTATGGTGAGGAAGACGTTTCATTATGGAGCCTACCCTGTTATTGTGTGATTGGATCTTCATGTTCTTTTCTTTGTAATTTTTATGATCAATAATATGGCAGTACTGTCTGCTTTATGTGGAATTGAATCAAAATATGGATTGGTTTATGATTGATTTTTAGATACTTTCTAAGTGGTGGTTCCAAGGCCATGGTTTATTTTATTCGGTGGTGGATACCTCAAAAGGATAAGTATGTTCAATTTTTCCAATGGATTGCTGTGCAACTCCATTTGGGCATATAATGAAGTCATTAATGGCCAGGGCTACCATTATTCATTGTCCAACTCTAGTTATTTACTCAAGCTTGGGTCTGTTAAAACTGGCACTTGCTGCTTAGATCAGTAAAGCATAAATATAGGTCCGGTTTGATTGAAAATATTACAATGTTTGCATTTTTTGATAACAACCCAGGTTCTGACAATAAGCCAGAAAGGTCATTGGTCTGAACTATAGAATATACTGCGCTGGGATTCATATAATAGGTCAACTTTTAATATTTCTTTACCCTGTTTATCTATTCAACTGCCAATTTATACCTTTACTTGTGCAGGTAGAATTGTGATCGGATTATATGGCCAAGTTGTACCAAAAACTGTTGGTATGCCCTCGAGCTTGTGTGTGTACTCATTTCAACTAGTGGTCCATTGATGAATCATATTGATTTTTTGTTACCCTTTACCTGCAAGACATGTCTACTTGAATTCAAGCTGTTGAGTTCATAGCAAACTGAAATGAAGTCATATAATTTCAACTTGTATAATTTTTTTTTTTTGTTGAAATACTGGTTGTATTTGTTCTCATGCCAAATAGTTGCCTAATGCTCAAGAGTTTTTTTGTTTGCAGAAAATTTTAGGGCTTTGTGCACAGGTACTGGGGTTCTTCTTACTTGTGTTGTGTGTTTGTTAACCTGATGGCTACGTTTATTGACAATACGCTGATTATAACTTGCTCACCTTAAACACAGGGGAGAAAGGCAAGGGTCCCAGTGGGAAAAAACTCCACTATAAAGGAACACCATTTCATCGTATAGTATCTGGGTTCATGATTCAAGGTGGAGATATTGTTTACGGCAATGGTAGGGGGTTTGAATCTATATATGGTGGCACCTTTCCAGATGAGAATTTCAAGATAAAAAATGCACATGCAGGTCTTTAACTTCAAATCCTTTAGTGGTTGAGCAGTGTGTTATATAAGTCATGGATTCCTAAAGCTCAATCTTTTATTGAGTCTTGTTACAGTTCCTTTTCTCTACACCTTCTCTGAAAACATGCTTTGAATGTTGCAGGTGTTGTTTCCATGGTGAATTCAGGACCTGATTCTAATGGCTCACAGTTTTTTATCACTACAGTCAAAGCCAGCTGGTAAGCTATCTCTAGGGTGATATTATTGAATATTAAGACATAAAAAGCCTACATTAAAAATTTAAGGTCCAGAAACCTGATAAGTCCTAATTGATATGTTTGGATCGAGCTTTGAATCTTTAAATGATACAATCTTCTTCTGCCCACTACTTCAACAATACTCATCCGTCTATGTTTTCTAGGACCATCTGAAATTATTATCTTTCTTTTTTTGGATGAATAGAATTACCATCTAATTGTCATTGTGCAATTTGTTCTTATCTGAAGAAAATGGGGGCAGCTGTTGTTGACACAAGTGGATTTTCATATTAGATGGACAATCTTCTTAATGTATCAACTTCAGCTTGTATAAAATTTCATTGTTTAAAACTTTATACTCCGGGTCTGTTGCTCATATGCATATTGTGCCACCAAAGTAGATCTACTAAAATGATGTGTGCTATGATATACATGCGTCCAGGTTGGATGGGGAGCATGTTGTCTTTGGCAAGGTTATTCAAGGCATGGATACTGTGTTTGCAATTGAAGGAGGGGCTGGAACCTATAGCGGAAAGCCTAGAAAAAAGGTTGTTATTGCCGACTCTGGAGAGATACCCAAGAGCCAGTGGGATGAGGAAAGATAAGCTCCTTTATACATGAACATTAGCAAGCTTTTCTGTTTCAGGTTTGCGAATTTTGTTCGGATAGTTGATTCACATTCTCTTAACTTTGTAACACATCCATGAATTTTAGCAGTCATGATTTCTCAGAATCTTAGGTCTTCTTGGAAAATATTGTAGTTTGTCTTTTGTATTTTTCATTAACACGAACATGTTTGCTGTAGAGGAATCAAGAGGAAATGAACCTGTTTCTTGCATTTTAGTGTCCATTCTGTACATGAGACTGCTTTTATGAGTGAGCTTGTAAGCAACTTTATAGAGAAATGTTTTACATACTTAGAAAAGAGAAGCAAAAAGAAAGGAAAGAGCTCATTTGGGGCAGAGCCGACAGCATTTGGTCGTGTGCTACAAAGGGCTCACTTTTGTTGATCGTATTGCTATGCTGCTTCCTCACAATTAAATGTTTAGTATAAATAATAGATGGGTGCCGATTAGAAGAATAAAGTCATATAAATGTATATGAAAATCATATGACTGAAAATTATTAAATATGTAGGTGAGAATTAGAAATACATTTAATAAACTAAACTAAAAAAATTTATTCCGACCCAATTTGCAGGTGATGCTTAATGTTAAAATTGTCGAGCATATACGCCGCCCAATTTGAAGGTGACGCTTAATGTTAGAATTATCAAGCATATATGCTGACCAACTTACCAAGATAATCTCCTCATAATGTTTATTGTTAAAAAGCCTAATTGCCAACGACAATCCGGATGTTGATGTTATATGATAAGGTTTTGAATTAGTTGTCATGAGATTGGAACGTGCGTCTGAGTTGGGTTTTGACTTAACCTATTGTTTGCTGCATACTCTGAGTGGGCATTATGAACCACCCTCTTTTTTATTCAATTGGGTTACAATATTTATAAATACTATGTAGTAGACTTTTGTAGAACTTTCACAGAATTGAGATGTCAGACTGCGAAAATCAGTTCTTAGGTCAGCGTTTGTATTTTTGTTTTTTTTTTTTGTCAAAAAAACTCCTCAGCAGTTTCCTGTGGGCAGGTGCTACCTGACTTGCCCTCGTACATTAAGTGCTTGTATTTGCAACACTGAAATCATTCTTTTTCAATATCCAACAAATAAATTGGGATTAACCACTTGTTGGGGCCAATGTATACTTCCCCACCCCTCCCCAAAAAAAAAAGCACAAAAGGAACCCTTCTAATAAGATGAGCTTTTGCTGCAGTCTTCGTAGCAGCCAAATTTGCATTTTGTTGTTTAGTACAGCCAAAAAAAAGTTCACTGAAACTTTTGCACAATCCCTCTTTTGAATTTTGAGACCCACATTATATGACATAATTTTCAGTTTTTCACACACCAAGTGTAATAAATAATAATCCTTTTCTTTTTTTTTCTTTTCTTTTTGTTTTAATCTCGTTTTTTTGCAATTTCAAGGAAAAAAAAATTAGAAAAAAATACATTTTACCCCCGAACTATCTACCCATTTGCACTTTTAATCCAAATGTTTAAAAAGTAACATTTTACCCTTCCAAACTTCTAAATTGTTGCAATTTGACCATTCTGACTTTTTTTGTTTTTTTTTGTTTTCTCCAAAATATTCCCATCCCAAGTTAAAAAAAAATTAAAAATTAATTTTTTTTTTTTAAAATTTTAAAAATTAAAGGGTGGCTGACCACCCCAGTTAGGCCTGAGGGAGGCTTCGGCCACCTCTTAATTTTTAATTTCTTTTTTCTAATTTGGTATAGGGGTATTTTGGAAAAAAAAAAAAAGTTAGAATAGTCGAATTGCAACAATTTAGAAGTTTAGAAAGTAATGTGTCACTTTTTAAACATTGAGATTAAAAGTTCAAATGAGTAGATAGTTTATGAATAAAGTGTATTTTAAAAAAATATATATATTACAAAAACAAAGATAAATATAAGACAAAACTAAGAAAAAGCCCTTTTCAATAGCCTTTCCGGCCCTTTCTCATCTCTTCCTAGTTCCTGCCGAGCTAAAGAGTCAAACATACAACAGCTGGTCCATACTCCTCCCTGCGTGTTTCTCTGCGTGTGCGATGGGTAGCACCGAGGAACCCGACAGACCCATATCCTTGTATGACCCCTCCTCCTCCCCCAGCCATCCCCTCCTCTCGAAGCCACCCGACGACCCACAACCGGAAACTGAACCCGACCCGACCCAGTACCTCCAGATCTCCTACAACTACGGGCCGAGGCCATTCAAGGACCTTCCTTTCCTCGTCCTATTCCTCCTCATCGTCCTCTGCACCTTCGGCTTCGGCCTCTTCTCCGTCTTCAACCGAAACAGCTACTATTCCGACCTCTCCTCTTTCTCTTACAGCTCCAACTCCTCCTCGTGCGTCGAAAGCTCGGTCTCAGAGCCCTCGCCCACCACCTGGTTTAGCTTCTATTCGCTTTCTTCTTCCAATTTTTTGGACAGTTTGATATGGGTTTTTGTGGTTACTTTCGTTTTGAGTATACCCATTTGCTTCCTCTTGCTCCTCGCCCTCAAGCATTATACCAAACAAATCGTCTACGTGTCCCTTCCCTTCTTCGTTGTAATCCCCATCTTCTTCAATGTCTACTGGTTCGTCGCCTGCACCGTCAGCTCCTCTTGCAGCGACGCTTTCCCTTTGGTTTACCGGATTCTTGTCCTCGTCTTCGTGTTTTTGGTAATCGCCGTTATCGTCTGGATCTTCGTGGTCAATTGGCACCGAATCGAGCTTACTGTGACCATAATTGGAGTCGCTTCTAACGCGTTATCGAGGAACTTGGGTTTGTTCCTGGTGCTACCGTGTATGACGCTCGGGTTGGTGATCTACTACGCGCCGATTGTGGTGTTTTTGGTGTTTGCGAGCCATAACGGAGAGATTGTGCCGAAGGAAACGGACGGAGAGTATACTTGTGTGTGGAAGCAAGATGGGTGGGTGCCCGCGTACTATGCGCTGGCAATTCTGACGATGCTGTGGTCTTTGGCGGCTATGGTGGAAGCGCAGGTTTATGTGATCAGTGGGACTATTGCGCAGTGGTATTTCTCCAAGGAGGATCAGAGTCCTAGGCGGAGTATAAGAAGTTCTTTGAGGTGAATTCCATTGCTATGTCTTGCTTTGTGGTCTAATTTATCATTATTTTCTTATATATGTCTTTTTGTTGGTTTTTGAAGAGTAATTGCAATTGCATATGATATAGCTTTTTGTGGGATTATATTTATATGTATCTATAGATTGGGCTGTATTTTATAAGAGCGTAAGTGAAATTTAGAGGATTAGTTGGAGATTGTGATGAAGTTTATGATACATTGTCTTTAAACTTGAATAATGCGTGGTGATGATGATGGTTGCTATGAGTAAATTTCAAATTTTTTTATTGGTAAGTTACATGCACCCGGTGAGACTTGAACCCACGACCTCACTCTCCATCTTGCTACAAAGGGAGGAGTAGCAAGATGGAAGTACCATTTGAGCTAAAGCTCATTGGTACTATGAATAAATTTCATATGATTATCTCCTAATAGAAGGTGTAGATAATGGCAATGCATACCGTGTCCATCGATGGCTACTTGGTTGTTGGAGATTGTGATGAAATTTAGGATAGAGTGTCATTAAACAGAAATCATGAGTGGTGGTGATATAAAGAACTGCTGAGTTGCCATGAACAAGTTCCATATGGAGAGCATTTTGTCATGGAGGTATAGATAATATCAATGTATGCCGTGTCCATTGATGGCTACTTGTTTGTTGCCATGGGGTACCAAGAGTACAGGATCTAGTTGAAGATCCCCACCTGAGTGAGATGTACATCCCTTGTGGTTACCCTTACAGTATCTGCCTCTTGTGCAGGGTTTCCATTGCAGAACAAGTTGTGTAGCTCTAAAAATTGATATTGTGTAGTCTGAGGAGGACGAAATTTGTTTTGAAGCTTAAGTTTTAGGATTGTCATGTTGGAGAGCAGCACATGTGGGATTTCCTGTCACATACATGGGGTGCTGTCTTGTGACCCTTTCTATTGGGGTTTGCAACCTTCATACGAGATTCTGTTAGGCTAACCTATGGAGCATTCTAAACATCATCTAATGAGGATAAATGGATGATATATCTGCAAGGAATCCTTTATTTAATTCAGTCGCTTATGGCATGGGATTAAAAAATGTAATGTACTACTATTATGTATTTTCAGTAACTTTTTTTGGGATTCTGGCACTGTATGTTTATTTTCAATATTAATGGCAGCATGTGTTCATGGATATTGGTCCACTTGGTAGTGCCAGTTCACTCTGGCCTTCTGTTGCATAGCTCCACCCCAGTATAGATGTCCAGCTCAGGCCTCTGAGATGTAAAATATTGGAATTTTATTGTATCTGTTGAAGTTTAAGTTATCAGCTTTTGTTTGTAATTATGTACTTTTGGTGCTATCAGTATCAAACTTTTTATGGTTTCAGTAATCCTGTTGTCAATATTTGCTCATGAACCAAATCAATTGGTTGTGTATACAATAATAAGGTTGTGTAATCACTTGACAAAAGGCAGGCATTGTTTCACATGTCTTTCAATGTTTTTCTTGTTTAGTCTTTCCATCTAGTTGTATGGCCAAAACTTTCAGCACATTTCCTCGCTTGCTAGTGAAAAAAGAAAAAAAAAAACCTGACCTAGATGAATGCTTTTCAAATCATAGAAATGGCAACAGTGATCATCATATAGTTTCTTTCTCATATTTTTATTGTAACTACTTGCAGAAATGCATTTGGTCCCTCCTCCGGCACAATATGTCTGTCTGGCCTCCTTATATGTGCCGTGCGTGTGGTGCGCGCTGCTGTTGATACTGCAAGACAAGAAAACCTTCCAGGGATAGTGAACCTTATGCTACGTTGCTGTGTTAATGTTTTTCTGTCAGCAATTGATTTTCTTAACAAGTTTACTATCAACTTTGTGGCAATAACTGGTGAAGCCTACTGCACATCTGCAAGAATGACATACGAGCTTCTCAAACGTAATCTTCTCTCGGCTGTATTTGTGGAGACCATCTCCACACGTTTATTGGCGGGAATTATTTTTGTCCTCTCAGCTATATATGCAATTGCGGTATGTAGTCTTACCAACTCCCTAATCTTTTTGATTGCTATTAGTTACTGGTTCAAGTGGATCTTATCATGAGTTGGCGATGTGAGGAAGCCCTCTGTTTGTTATATGTGTTATTTTTACAGGCCAGATGAACCTGCTTGTCTCCAATTGCAATTGGATGACAATAACCATTTAAAGCGTAGCCTGCTTTTTCTCTTTTTGGGAGGAGGGTTCTAGCCCCAAAAACACAGTAGGGGAGAGAATTTGGTACTGGTTGTAACCTGCTTAACACTTTAGGAACTTGTATGAAGTCTTTGTTAGGGAGAAAAGAGAAGAAGAGAGAGATCGGAAGAAAAGGAAAGATAGAGGGTGGGATTTTTTTAGGAGGGTGGGGTGGGGTGGGGTGGTCGCTGATTGCCGTCTGTTTACAGTTTAATGTTGTTTCTAAACTATGCCTTTTAGATATTAAACTAGAGGATTCTTATATCAGCAAACCTTTTTCTTTTGCAAGGATATATAGAATATCATCAGAAATATAACACTGTTACACTGCCGACTACTTTATCAAAGTATGGCTAGTTGTTGCCAACCTCTTGCACTAGTCAATTGAGAAGGCTTCTGGTGCCATACATGGATAACTTGTGTCCTTTGTGATGATTAGATCTTCATTACTTGCTCAACCTTTTTTAGTTTGTTTAAAGCCTTTTTTATTGTGCTCTCCTTACTTTGTCTAATGCTTGGTGTTAATGGATGTGCATAAGCAGGCCTGTGCTATACTAAAGGCTGTGACCCAACTTGGGGTTGATTCATACTATGTGGCTGCTCTGGCGTGGGTGCTGCTGATCATGGTGTTGGGTTTCTTTGTCCATGTACTGGACAATGCGGTTGATACTATTTATGTTTGTTATGCAGTAGACAGGGACAGAGGAGAGGTTTGTAAGCAGGAGGTTCATGAGGTTTTTGTTCACCTACCCATTAGTAGAAACCATAGACCATCTCTTGACTCCAGAACTCTGGGTGTATAAATAATCCTTGAATTCGAATAATGTGTTGTTATTGATCTGTCATTCGTTGTGTGTATCAAGTTAAACATGCCTGTCGGCAAAATGTGCATACCTTTGAGTGTATAACCTTGTACAATTTTGAGATTTATTCAATAAAGAAGTGGATTTTTTTTTTTTTTTGGCAACATTGAGCAGCAATCCAAAAAAATTATCTGGGTATTCACATTTCAACCAGATTCTTGAGCTGTGAGATTTGTCTCTTCTAATTTTGTTGCATGCTTGATGTCAATTTAGTGGTTCAGCCTGAATTTTTCAAGAGATCTAATGCTTTCCTTGTGTTATTCTATGTGTTTACATTTAATTTGACATATTTCATATCTCTATTCAATATTCTGAATTCATATATTTGGTTTTTATTTCAATAAAACATTTATTTATTATCTTAGCTTATAAAATATTATCCTAATGCATAAATTAATGTGTTTCCAATATGATTTTAATATGGTGGATAAACCATATTCGACAAGTTGATTTTATATGAAAAAAAAAAAGAAAAGAAGCTAGTCTCAAATATATGTCCAGACAAATAGTGTGAACTTAATAATTGAAGGGCACATCAACCCTACCAATTTAGATAATGTTTGGAGGAAAGGGATGATATGGACAGAGGACGAAATACAATATGAGGTGTCTTGAATCTGATGTTCTATAGCACTCCAAAATACCATTAATTTACAATTATTTTTATTGATTAATGTTTTTCACCTGCATTAAACACTTCAAATTTCAAAACCTGATACATATTTTGCCCTAACATTTTTGGAAGACTTCAATATCTGATATCTAGTAGGGTTTGCGGCTGGAGTAAGCTATTTGTCGTCTAGTCATTTGATATTTAACAGAAACCGTTAGATGCACACATGAATTCACATTACAACCAATTGCTGATTGACATATAGCATAATTGATGACTCATGTTAATTGATGTGATCGTAAAATTGGGTTTTTACCAAAAAAATCTAAAAAATCTAAAAAAAAAAAGGCCACCCATTACAACCATTCCTAGTGGTCAATTGCTTTATGTGAGGGCTGCCCCTCATTAGATTTTTTATCCGGTTGCGGTTCATTGCCAATCATTTAGTGAGGGTGCGGCTCCTCTTCACTAAATAATGGATAATCCTTATAGGCAGGGATCAATCGTTTCTCATTTATTAAAAGGTAGTCGTGAGGAATAGTCAATATTTTTTATTTTTTTAATTAATTTAAGGGTAAAACTAATCTTATAATAATATCAAGCGACGTGAGTCATTAGCTATTTTATTAGCAACGGAATATGACGTGAATCCACATATGCATCTAATAGTTTAGACCACAAATCTACTCATACATCCAAAAGATTTCATGGAACAACTTGATGATAGGGACCATTTTGAAGAAATAGCGTGGTCCAAGATCTTGAGGATATTTTTTGGTAGCGAGAAATGACTTTGGGAAGATTGGACATGATGAGATGGTAACGGAATTGCTTCAATTGATTCTCTTCAATCCACCCTAATAGTTTTATATAATAAGCTTCCCCTCCCCCATATAATTATTTATCCTTTTGCTTTTAATCATACGATTGAAGGAGGCTGTTTTCTGTTTTATTTTATTTTTTTCTGAATTTATAATGATTTTTGTTTATCTTATTAAAAAAATTTGAAGTTATTTTTGTTTTCTTACTAGGTTGAAGACATTGATAATTTTTGATAATTAGGGGATGTTGTCGTAAGAAAAATTTTATTTAATAGACTGATATATACAAATTTATTTCATTAATCTTTTTCCTCACAAGTTCTTGTTAATTCAAAATATTAATTTTTACTACCAAATCATTTCAATCGTATGAAAGTGGTATAATAATTTATTGAATGACATTTCTTCGATTACACTCTAAAGTTTGGAATTGAAGAACAGTTTGAGAGGGGAAGGTATTTCTTCCCCGAAAAAATAAAAAAAATAAAAAAACTTTACCTTAGGTAAACAAAGCCTTTATAAACTCAAAATCCAAAAGCAAATGCTTACAGTTTAGCGCGAGCTTTTTTGGTCCGACGTTTGACATACTCTTTCTCTAGGTCTCCCGCCTGCTCATACACAAATCTACCAGCCATGGTTCTTGAGGTTAGTCTTGGAAAAATCAGTTCATACTTCTTAAACCTAAAAGGAAAGATCTTGTTGTTTTCTTTAATCATCATGTATTGCTCATAATTATTGGATTGTTGTTGTTGTAATCTTTTGATTAAACCAGGCAACAATGATATGTATCGATAACTCAGAATGGATGCGAAACGGCGATTACACGCCCTCCCGATTCCAAGCCCAAGCGGACGCCGTTAATCTCATTTGTGGCGCCAAAACCCAGGTCCTAAATACACCAATTTCTTGGTTATATGGGCACATTGTATGTATCTTATTAGAATTTTATGATTTGACTTTTTTATTTTTGGAAAATTGATAGACTAATCCGGAGAACACAGTTGGGATTTTGACAATGGCGGGCAGAGGGGTTCGTGTATTGGCCACTCCGACCTCTGATCTCGGCAAGATTTTGGGTTGCATGCATGGTATGCTAATCCAACGTACTCTGTGATTGATTTTTTCATGTGGGTTTCGGTTAATTTTTTGAGATATTTTATACCCACTGGAGTTGTCATGTGTACCAATTACAGAATTTGTGATTGAAAAAATTGTGACATTTATTCGGAATTGGTCTCTTGGGTTCACGTTAAGAACTTCGGAATTGTTAAATGTAAGTAATGAGTGATTACTTTTAGTTTAGTGTGAGGTTGATTTGGCTTAACATGCATGGTATTCTAATAAACTTGTTCTATATTTTATTTTTTATTTAGTTTTTGGTTTATTTATTTATTTATTTTTTTTGAGATATTTGTACTAATTATAGAATTTGTATGATTGAAGTAATACGTGACATTACTTGGGTATTGCCTCTTTGCTCAACTTAAGAACTTGAAATTGTTAAATGTGTGTAACGAGTGATTAGTTTTTCAGTGTGATGTTGGTTTCAAGCATGGAAATTTGATGGTGTTTGCGATTCATAGTTCAGAAGGATTGTGGAGAGTGAGGTCATGAAATTGAGTGAAGAAAGATTAATTCTTTGGTATTAGATGGTAAGAAGCTGTTTGAATTTCAGCTTTTGAAGATAGCATTGCTAAAATGAGTTGTGGAGATTCAAAAGGTTGCTATTATGTTTAAACAATATAAAGTTAGATGGGAAAACAGCTGTCCTTTGTAGGTTATATACTTGTTTGTTTCATTTCCCCTCTTTTTTTCTTTTGGATGAGTACCTGGGTGATATTGGATTCCTATGGAACTTTCTGACCCGGAAATATGTGCTAAATTGGACATTTGAATAACTTTCAGCTGTTTCCTTATCATGTTGCAGTGCTTTCTCTATTTTTTTTTTTTTTGATTTTCTGATTCCCTTTTGATAGGTCTTGAAATGGGGGGTGAGATAAACATAGCGGCTGCATTACAGGTTGCGCAGTTGGCTCTTAAGCATCGCCAAAACAAACATCAGCAGCAAAGGATTATTGTATTTGCTGGAAGGTAAATAATTTGAGCTTTGAGTTGCTCATTCATTTTTGTTTACATCTAACCTTTTCATTTCTTCCCTGTATTCAGTCCTGTCAATTATGACAAGAAAGTGTTGGAGACGATTGGCAAGAAATTGAAAAAGAACAGTGTAGCTCTTGATATTATTGACTTCGGTGAAGAGGATGATGGGAAGCCCGAGAAGTTGGAAGCCCTGCTTGCTGCTGTTAATAATAATGGCCACAGTCATATGGTTCATGTTTCTCCTGGTCCAAATGCTCTCTCTGATGTGCTTCTCAGGTGTGATATTGTTTTATTTTATATTATATTGTTTTCTTTTTTTGCTTTTATATAAATATTACTTATGAAAAAAAATATTGTTTTCTTTTTTTGCTTTTATTTTTTAATTTGCATTTTACATTTTGAAATTTCCCTTTTTAGTATAAAAAAAAAGAAAAAAGAAAAAGAATTGTGACTAAAATGCTTTGGAATTTAAAACTTAAATTTGACTGTCGTCATATATTAGTAAAAATCTATTTGAAAAAGGTAAAAGTTTTGGGAGACCAAAAGCAATGCATATTCGAACAAAGAAAGTTCTCAAATTCATTGAGGTTTTATTACCGGTTACTTTGAAAGTGATAGAAGAAGTGTTCATAATGTATAATTCTTATGATGAGAGGCAACCGAATTACATGCTGAACCGGACTTTACTTAATGGTAAAGGTGGTGTAACATCTCTATTACAATTAAGTAGAATGCTGTGTAAATTCTGATAATGGCCTACGTGATGTTAATTCATAAAAACACCTTGGATGTCTATATTTCTATCATGAAAAGAATACTGACTACAGAACTTTTTTAGTACATCATTTTATCATTTAGATAAAGCAGTTACACTCTACTACACCATAACCACCCCTGTCACAACTGTTTCTATTGCTTCCTGTACTTTCTCCACATCCTTTCCCTTTTTCTTCACCAAAAGCCATGACAGACTGCCTGCCTGTTTATGTCTCTTCTTTCCCAACCTTCCACAGTCTTCATCTCTTCTACACAGAAAATTTAATACTTCACCTTTCACCTTTTGAGAAGCCTAATATAATATCATGCCCCGAATCTCAACCGAAAGGAAAGGACAAAGAAGAAAGAACGAGAAAGGAGAGGTGTAGTAGGAGAAAGGACAATCTGGCCAACAATATGCAGGTTCAATGTGAGACTTTATTTACCTCAACGAATATAACTAGGCGAATTATACGAACTAGGGTATAAGTTTCCAATTCTGTTGTTCCTTTGCACACTTATTGTTCCTTCAACTTGGCTAATATTACTCAAAAGAACAGAATGGTGCATTTATCTCAATGTTTCACACAAGTGATTTAATTGTTTATCATAATGGCAGTTCTCCTGTTTTTACTGGAGATGGGGAAGGAGGAAGTGACTTTGCAGTGGCAGCAGCAGCTGGTAGTGCTTCTGGCTTTGATTTTGGCGTAGACCCCAACTTAGATCCTGAGCTGGCTCTTGCCCTTAGAGTTTCTTTAGAAGAGGAGAGGGCAAGGCAAGAAGCTGCTGCAAGAAGGGCTGCTGAGGAAGCTTCTAGACAAGAAAAAGATGAGGAACCATTATCTAATACAGAAGATGCAACTACGGCAAAGCATGTGGACATTGCAGATCCTGAAGAAAACAATAATGCCAGTGATGAGATGGTCGGTGTCTTCTTTTTAACTTCTATATTGACATTTGTGTGAGTGCGCTCGAGCGTTCATGCGCGTGTGTGAACACAGAAAATTACCGATGCAATGGTTGGTGTCACATTCAATTTCAATTGAAACTCGTACGTGTGTGTTGAAGACACTTGTTGAATATTGCGTGTACTGCTCACATTTTATGGAGTTGTTTGCTTGGATGTCATTATCTGTTACCATTAGATAATACAAAGAACTACTTTACTTTGAATTGGCCTTGACAATTGATATGGTTATAGGATGACGAGAATCCTGAGGAGGCTCAAGCTATGTCCATCGATATCTCTGGATCTGATCTCTCTGTGGGTGATGCTGAGATGACATTGGAAATTACTGAGGATCGGGAGCTGATCTTAGGTAAATTTTTGTGTTATTTCATTCACTTAGGGGCTGAATGATACTTTGACAACCTCCCCCCCCACCCCCAACACACAGCCCATCTTTTTTTATTTTGCTTATTGTTTATGGGAAATCATTTCTGTGTATTCTGTGTTGAGTCACTAGTTTGAAATGAGCTTAATACCAATATCAAATTCAAATTCTCTAATGATTTTTGTTGATACTCCAAGATTTGTTCCACCCACCATGAGAGGACTTTGGAGGAGATTAAGTTTTTATTTTTCAACACATTGTATTTTTGGACAACTACATTTGTTTCTCCTTTGGTGATTAGTTATCATGATTTTTTTTTCCTACTAGCTAAGTGGCTTCTCTTATATACTTCTGGTGTATGTGGAGTGCTTTTCGCTTTTAATGATATTTTGATTACTTGTATATGAAGAAAGAAAAAAATGGGGTTCTCTACATTTATGTGTGCATGCGATTGACTGTGATGACATGAAGGATTCTTCCATGGTCCATCACCTAACGTTTCTTTTATTGCTACATATTTCAAACATATTAGATCTTTCACTTTGTTGTATGGATGACTGAATTCTGAAACCCTAATATGAATCCTATTCTAAGATCTAAAATCATTTTGTGAATCCTACTCTTAAGACATTTGGCTGCACCCAAAAAATATGCAGCACCTTTCTGTATTTCTTTTCTTCTTTTCTGGTTGTATGCTTGCAAATGTTTAGAGGCGCATTTATGGCCTTGCTTGCTGTTGTAAGTCCTATGTTCAACTGTCCCCAAGAGGTAGCTCAATCGGCTTGGACCACGCTTAATGAAGCGGAGGTCACTAGTTCGAATCCCCCTCCCCCCTCTTGTGCGGACATGTCAAAAAAAAAAAAGTCTCATGTTCAACTTGGGACTGAATCAATGTCAAGTTGATGTTAATATTTACCAAGTTGGCGAAGTAGCATTTCGGATTGGAAAACTTGTTGATATAGAGCTTTCTTTGTCATCTGGTTAATGTGGCATTTGATTTTTTAAGATTTTAAACCTCAACAGAGATCCAGTCATGATTTTTTTTTTTTACCATTGACTTATTAACATGTGCTGATCCATTACCCTAATTTTGCTGCATGCAGCTCTTGAAATGTCCATGCAGGGAGGCGAAGAAGATCATCAATCGGCCGCCGAGTCACTTGTAAGCAAGGTGTTGAAGGATCAGGCCGCTGTGTCATCTATCCTTGCATCAGTATGTGTACTTGAACCTGCACTGATTAACTTCTAAAATAGTCAGTTTTGCATATGCGCCATTGTCCTGACATGTAATGTCCCTCCCAGCTTCCAGGAGTTGATCCTGATGATCCTTCAGTACAAGAAATTCTTGCATCGCTGCGAAGTCATTTTGATGTGAGTATTTAGAACATAGAGTAATGCTATATACCATCATTTTATCCCCCCAAAGCTATCCAATGGTGATTTTAAAAGTTACATTAGCATTGGGGGAATAAAAAGATGGCATATAACATTACTCTTTGAACATATCCGATAAGACCTGCATGGGTGACTAAATATACCTTCTTTTTTCCTTTCATCATGGCATTTGTATCCGTGTTTACTGTACCAACATCTTCTTGTGTATTTTCTGCAACTCCCCTTTTCTATTTTTATGTTTCTTACACACAACAGAAGAAGAATGAAGATGACCCACCAAGTGAGGACGATTGAACATGCTATTACCCTACTGCTGAATCTTCTTTGAGGTGGGAACTTCAATTTCAGATCCCAATTCTATTCAGATCCCAATTATACGTTTTAAAAGTGGATGATGCCTTAGTTGTTTTGACATTGATAATCTATCATACGAGCATTCTGTTCTTCTCCTGCAGGCAATGGGTTCTTTATCCCCGAGAAAGGCTTCTATGTCTTTTGGGAAGGACGGTACAAGAAACAGATACAGGAGGAGCTCTTAGTCATGGAAATAGAAGTCTATTGAATTTCGCATAGAAAATCACAAGCTTGGAGCAGCTTGATTAAATTGCAATTACTTTGTTAGTAACTTCCAAACATTGTGAGCTATGTGATTAATTGTCTTTAACTCCATTCTTGATCCATAATTGCATCTATCGAAGAAAAAAAAAACAGGGCATAGTTGGATCGGAAAGGGTTTAGATCTAGATGTGCTGAATGGTATCTCCCTCAAAATGGGGGTCTTGTTCTGTTTCTGCTTTGCCTTCCCCACCCCCACTCCCCCTCTTGATTAATGTTTTTTAGTTGAGCAATGCTCCTCTTCACATCTATTTTCCACACCTATTTTACATTGACATGGAAAGCTACTCATCATATGTCACGATGTCACGTTAGCTGGTATGAAATAGGTGTGAATGGTAGCATTACTCTTCTTAGTTGTATTTCCCCCTTCCCAATCCATTAATGGCTGAGGAACGCCCGGCGAGGCCTTCCAATGAGAGCCTTTTCCTCTTCTTAGGGTCTGCCGTCTCATGTGTTAAAGACCAGTATCATAAACCAACCTAATGGCCTGTGGCTGATGCTGAATAGTTGAGGTACCAAAGAAAATGTGAAACTCAGAGGAATCCTATTCAATGATATCCACAAAATCCATTGGGATACATTGCCGAAACATTATGATTTCCCCAAAACAAGTGATGTTTAATCAATGCTGCAATTTGCGGTGCTGAGAAATGCATCTTTTCGACTTTTATGTGGGTCAATAATGTGCACCACCAAATTGAGTGCTTCCATAAGGAAGAAGCTGGGAGCTACCGGCGGAATTCTTGGGTTTCGATCCCAGAGCAGGTACGTGTCATACTTGACAACATTTCTGCTCGTAGTTTTTGTGAGGATATGAGACTCCGAACTTAGAAAACAAATGAACCATGCCAACAAAGTCGTGGGCCTAAATGAGGATTTTGTCAAGGGGGGCGGGCCACCCACATGAGGGACATGCCTCCCCATGCTCTCTCTCTTGCATTGCTATTATGATGGATTCTAGTGTTTGTGATCTCTCTCTCTCTCTCTCTCTCTCACTTTCATTACCCAACCACTCATCTTTATCTTCAACAATGGTGAGCTATTTACCAGTTTATTTTATTGAATAATTGTTGGGATGTTCCTAGACAAACTCGTGGAAAAGCTGAAACCTTAGAAGTATGAAATCTAGAAAGTTATTTATGTACAGAAAACCAAAAAGATATCGATAACCAAGATGGCAAAAGAGGCTGATCAATGGAAGAAACGGTAATTGGAGATGCATACATTGACTCGTTTCTACCGAGAAAAGCTTTAACAAGTTCCCCATCCTCCTTTTCTCCTTTGCTTTCACGCCAAGACTTTTTGATGAACACAAAGATAGAGATGTGGGTGTGCGATCCGAGATGGGACCACTGTCTCAGTTACACTGCTTAGCTTGTATGCACCTCAAAATGAATGTTACATGCTCTTGTTTTGTTCTCCTTTCTTCACTATTGCTGTATTTTGCTTGACTGTGCCATGCCTATTTGCTGTTGTCCCTATCATGCACTCATTCATGATGGATCAAAGTGTGTCGGTAGCTATAAGTTTCTTAAACGTCCATGTCACTTATCACGTCAGTTACTAACATGTGTATCTGCTTTAGCCACTAAAATGTAGAGGCAGTTCACTTGACACTCATTTGTTATCGGGAATACTGTAATTCTTAGTACAAAATCCTTACGAACTAACATGATAGTCTACAATTGGTGAAATAATTAAGAACAAATCTCTCATTAATTAAATTAGTGGTTGACTTGTCAACCATACACTCTTAATCATTTCATCAATTATGAACTTGTCATGTTAGTTTACAATTGAGTTATAGTAAAAGTAGTATTACTGTATGCATTTTTCCCTAACACCATGAACATGAACAGACATCGGGGTAAATTGAACAATGGAATGATTTGGCATTGGCCTAGGATGAGTTCAAATGTCATATCTTAACAAGATTGGAATCAATGTATTATACAAAGTTGCAATAATGAATGCCAAGGGCTGCTTTAACTTATCCCCATATGATTGTGATGAGCTCATAAGTAATCAGCTTGTTGGGAAGGCATTATCTACATAGAGTGGATCAGATTCCATGAAAAATGCTTGTGTTACTATAATTTCTTTACAAACTTACGTGGCAATCCACATAGATGCCATATGCCGCAACATGGGTGATAAAATTAAGAGACAAAATTTGACAGATAAATTTAATTATTTAGTGACTGGCGTAACAGTTCACATGAGTGTCACACAGATTGCTATGTCAGTTTGTAAAAAACTTGTAGTAGAAATTGCAGTACCTCTAACAACACTCCGAATTCTATCTCTTTTGATTAATTAAAAGTAATTAAGAGAAATTATTAAGTTAAAATACACATTAAGCCAATTCATACCTAGTTGCCATTCAGACTTTGGTAAATCCACTGCACAACTGCAAAGAGAAACCAAATCTACTAAATCAAGGGCAACTTGGTCAATGACATCAACTATATATATACAACTTTAGTTAGATCTAGTATATGGACAAAGTTGTAATATGAATGAATATTAATGGCATTTCAATCTCCAAATCTTTATATAAGATCAAGTGCCACTCTCTCAAATTCAGACCACTTTAATCACATCACAACAACCATGGCTATGGCATTCAAGATGGTAATGTTTTCTTCCAAACACTTTTTTTCTTTTGATCTTTTTTCCAAAGAAAGTATGCTTTTTTATTTTGATTTGGTGTTGCTGGGTATATGGCAATTGCAGGCCACCACAGGAATGTGGGTGACAGATGAGTGCAAGAACTCGTTCATGGAGATGAAGTGGAAGAAGGTGCATAGGTACATAGTGTTCAAGATCGACGAGGGGTCGAGGCTGGTCACCGTCGATAAGGTTGGCGGCCCCGGTGAAGGCTACGATGACCTCACCGCATCGTTGCCGGACGATGATTGCCGATATGCTGTGTTTGATTTCGATTTTGTCACAGTTGATAATTGTCGGAAGAGCAAGATCTTCTTCATTGCATGGTCGGTCACCATCATTTCTTATATATTATTATATATCATGCTCTAGATCAATAGCAGTTGTTACAATATTTTAGCCATGTTAGGTGACTGTTTTGATATTTTAGCCATGTTAGGTGACTGTTTTGACCCTATGGTATAGAAATGCAGGCATCGAATCTCTTTGCCACTCTTGTAAGCAACATGGTGCAACCACCCCACCATCCAAGTAATCTAGTAGGATTATATAGTCATTTTAGTGAAATAAGAATAATATGGTAATTAATGGAATCCTAGGAATTGTACTAGGACCCAATGACGGATCTCGTGCATGTAATGGGCAGCTTTATTTTATGCGATCCAACCAAATTACTAATGAATGACGTCAATTTCGAGGTTTTTTAGGTCTCCGACGGCTTCAAGAATAAGAGCAAAAATACTGTATGCAACCTCCAAAGCTGGGCTGAGGAGAGTGCTGGACGGCATCCACTATGAAGTCCAGGCAACCGACCCGGATGAGATGGGAATGGATGTGATCAAGGACAGGGCCAAATAGATTGGGGGCATCTTACTTTTATTTAATAACTCCAACCATATGTGCTTTTCTTCTTGTTGCTTTCTCTTTTTTTTTTTCTAGATAATTAGCACTAATGTAAGCTAATCTTCCAATTTGTAATAATAAATTATGTCTTCGTGTGTGATAATTTAATGACAAAAGGGCCTTTTGATGTAATCCCTTTCATCATGGAAAGGTAAAAAAGGTGAATTAGTGTGATATTTGATTGCCAATGACCCTTTTGCTTTTACTGCCACTAGTAGTAGGATTCCCTGTCATCGTCACGATGGTGATAGGACAACCTTATCCAGGATAAGTATGTCTCTGGCTTTGGCTTGGTTTAACATTGATCAAACTCAAAGAGCTAAGAAGAGGGGAAGATAGATAATAACAGAGGAGATGATATTGGATGCTTCCTTAAAAAGGTCGGGAGCGGCCAGTTCTAACGTATTGTGAGCATACAAGTTAACACTTTTATAAACCTTTCTTGTCTTTTAAGATTAGACAGAAAATGAGTTAAGTATGTCTGAAATGATCGGGGAAATCTTTCGGTCCTCAGTGAGACTCGGATGATTGAGAATTAATGTCACAGTTAATGAATCGAATCACCCTCCCAAGATGAAGTTTGGTGGTAAGAGCTTCTCCAAAATTTGGCTTGCAAAGGGAGGATAATTATGAGGATAATAAAAGAATTCAGAGAAAAGAAGTTGTTCATACCACCTAGCTAGCATGATTTGGGCCAGACCCAATTGCCCATGATGCGACTCCCACATAAATGATATTTGATGGCTTCACTTAAGTTTATCGGATAGGATTTGAGGTATAATTTATGGGCCCTTTTTTGACTTGAGTCATTGGCACTAATGAGAGTAACGAGGATGTCATGAAGTTAACGAGGATGTCATGAAGTGCTTGTGGTGCTATTTATTTTGTCTAGCCAATGATATCAAAAAACCAGGCTACTGCTAATTTAGAGCTCGAAATCTTTCCCTTTCCCAAATTCACCAAGCCTGATCTCATCTTTAATGAAGATTTTTTAACTTATTCTTTTAAAAACTGGTTAGCTTTATCAGAGAATTGTTAAATAATAACTCTTTCATTTGTAAAGTGTAGTCTGTTCTCTTTGTTTCAAAGTCTAAACTTTTAGATTGGGTAACAAAAATCAGGCATGTTAGTTGATACTTGAAAGAAATGTTATAAACTACATGAATGAGGAGGCCCTTCACTCTCCAATCCATGAACAAACTTACATAAACTTGAAAGTTCTGTCAACTTTCATTCTGCGTAGGAAATGCTAGCCATACCACTACAAAAAAAAAAAAAAATGGAGAGATTTTTTTTATGTCCGACACATGTCAGTATTGACACGTCACTAAAGTTTAGTGACATGTCGGACTTCCTGACACGTCAAAAACAGGTAGTAAAAAAATAATGCTTTTATTTTTTGTAGTGTACGTGTGGTATACGCACGACTAATTTACATGATGATATGACAATATAATTTGGCACTACCACGTCAGACTCCCAAAAACTTTATTGATAGCACAAACAAAATCTGCCCACTAGGACAATCGGCCACCTCAACCGAACTTTTGAAGGTGGTGTGACCACTTTTGAAAGCCATCAGAGACCGATCTGGTGGTCTCAGTCACTAGATTTCTTTGATCGGGTAGTCTCAACTACCCTTGCTTGGTGGTTGGGAGTAGGTTGGCTAGATGAGAATGTGCAACTTATTTTTGTTGATGTGACATTACTATGTTAGCACATAAGGGGCAGTACATACCATTACTCTCATGGGAATCAAAAAGCATGAGAGAATAAAGAGTAATGCTACAATCAAAAGGGCCTAAAAGAATGTTAAAAGAGCATGGAGTAGCTATATATGAGGTGAAAGCAACGCAGACCACAAAGATGGGCATTCATTATCATGGGCCACCATCTACAAGAATTGAATCATGTTTTGGCACCTAACTCTCACACACAACATCATCCCTCTCAGAGGTTGTCTTGTCTGAAATTCTGGATCTGTCCCTGTACTTAGTACTAATAATCATGTCTAAGCTGCATTAATTCAATGATATATAAACACCCTTCTTTTAACCACTTGTGCAGCAAAAACCTATATGGATATCTTCTTCTTTCACAGTTGAGGAAAACAACAGTTACAACCACCATTGCCATGATAACACACAGAAGTCAAAATAACCATAGAGACATGCCTTACAGTTGCCCACAATGATGCACTCCACATGCAATTTGCATATGAATGCAGGAGAGTAAATGGTGTAGCATTGTAAATTGCACTTATGAAAATAAAATCATTTGTAAGCTGTAACAACATCAGTGCCATGTCAATTTTTGTTAATTTGTTAAACGCTTAACTGAGTTTTTAAAAATCACATTTTTAAATCGAACTTTTTGAAATCACAAATTCAAACAGACCCATAGCTGAGAAGAGAATCGGAGTAAATGGTGGAACCTGGCAATGGTAAATGTTCATTGCTGATTAGGTATTTTGGTTAAAGACAATTTGGGACTCTAGCTTTGTAGCAAGGATTGGTCTAGCCCAGGTCAAGTTAACCACTCCATGGTCCATGCCTTCAAAATATTTGCCTTCAAGGCCCTTTATGAGTTGCTGTGTTCTGCCTTAAAGCGGGGGGACAAAAAATGTAATGGGCCTGGTAGCCCAAGTTTGTTTCAATGCAATGGCCCAGTCAGCGGACCACTTGGTTTTGGGCTTTTCCATGAAACACTTTTTTTTTTTTTTTTTGTCTACGACCAATTGACCACCTAACCCAATTCAAACTTTTTCTTTTTCTTTTAGGTACCACCTAATTCACTCATCTCGGCTACAATCACGCAAATTATTTTGACTAATATAGAATTACTGTCCCAAGGCAAAAGAGCCTGATTGAAAAGAGATTACATTTTTCTGGTTAATTGAAATAGTTTAGTGAAACTCAAAGTATTCTCATTAAAATGAATTGAATCAATAATATATATTATATACTCTTATTATATATACATTATAAAGCAGTTATGGAGTTTTTAACCAAAGTACATTAATATACATAATTGAACACAATTCTATTCCAAAAGCCTAAGCTAATGGATTAAGGTCCACTTAAGTATATTAACTACTATTTTCTTTTATATTTTTTCAATGTGGAATACATCATTTACAAGTGCACTCACAACAAATAATTATTCTGTTACTCTCTCTCAAGATGAGATATATCATAAAAGACTATGAAACCATGCAAAGCCAAATGGTTTAGTGAAGAGTTGATGAAACATGAAAATGTTAGTAAAAAAAGTTGAATCTTTTCTCGTACCAAATGACAATCTATTTCTGTATGTTTTGTAATTTGCTGCAACAATCTCAGGTTCTTTCTATTTCTCTCAGAGACACAAATCACAAAAACAAAGAATGTTTACACTATTTTATCAAAGTCATAACATATTGATGTGGTGCAAGAGACAACTAGAGGACTTTACCTGGCAACCATTATTTTCTGACTGAGTGCGTCGAGTCAAAATCTGAAATGGGCAAAGCCGTACATTTCCAACCTCAGACAGCTTTCCAGCTCAGAAAAAAGGTCAGATGATGTCACCACAGAGAACGGTGGGATCCAGCAGTGTATGTATAGATGACTGAAATGATCACATGTCCGCCACGCGACTATGTGGACGCACGGGTGTCAAATCTGCACCGTTGAATCCGCCGAATGGTGGCCCATGGCCCCATTATTCCAATGATGCATGCACGTTCAATATGTGATCTCTGCCGTCAGTTGGGTGGGAATTTGGCAATGTCTATCTGGCCCCTGGCCCCTGGCCCCACCCAGGCCCCCCTAGCAGAAGCTCCTCCTTGATTAGGCTGATTCTCACCTTCCCGTCAGCTTCCCTGCTTTTGGTAAAAGAAAAGGAAGTGTGGGTGGGAGGTGATACTCCACGCGCCTTCGTAGCACGTGCTCAGCTGCTTCTCGTCAATCTCTTTGACCAGTTTTCACTTTATCTTGTCAAACAAGTTTTGATAACGTTGGACAGTACCCAATGAGAAGCTCTTTGAACAGCAAATGACTAGTTTATACCCAATGAGAAGCTCTTTGAATAGCAAATGACTAGTTTATACCCAATGAGAGTTTATACCCAATGAGAAGCTCTTTGAACAGCAAATGACTAGTTTATACCCAATGAGAAGCTCCCATTAATTAAAAAGAAGATTAATTTTTGTGGCTTGAATGATAAGTGTTGTTCATATATAATTTTATATTGTAAATTTTTTTTTTCTAAGCAAGTATAAATTAATGTACAAAAAAAGCAAGGCTTTGTTTGGCAACGGGGTTGGGTGTGTAGACACTGTTTACGTATCTGACCATTTGTGCGTTTTGTCCAAAAAAGTTGAATTTTCAAAGTTTTCTCAATGTAAATTGATGAAAATGGATTGGATATTGAAAATGAACCAAAATATTAGCTTGATTTATGGTAAGGAGCGCGCATGATGAAGGGAGTAGTCGTTGGATGGATCCAAGACTAGTGGCGGATCTAAGAATTCGTAGTAGGAGAGGCGGAACTAAAATAATAATTTTAAAAAAAAATTTGGAAGGGTGAGAGAAGGAGGAGTAGGGTTTAAGGTAAAAAAAAATTAAAAAAATTACCCTTTAAAAAAAAATTTCAAAAATTTTTGGAAGGAAAGGCGCCCCTGCCATCCCCTTTTACATCTGCCTTGGTCTAAGACTAAGGTGGGGATGATGCTTGTTGAGAGGAAGGGAGGAGGGGTGAGGAGATTGAGCTCTTCTATTCTCTTTGTTAAGGGTTCATAAGGACACTCTGCAATAGGAGAGAACATATGATCATTTCAAGTATAATCACATAACCATTCACTAAGAATATTCTAATTCTATGACTAAAAAAAAGAAAGAGAGAGAGAACATGTTATCATTTCAAAGTACAAATCACATAACCATTCTTTTTTTTTAAAAAAAAAAAAAAAATTAAATCACATAACCATTCACTTCGTGAATATTTTTCTATAAATCTTTGACTCTTAGCAATTTTTCACTATTTGCCTTTATTAATTAATATAAGCATCGGAGAATTCCACTACCAATAACCCCCCCACAAGTCTAATTGTTTACATCCCTCTTGCAAGCAGGTGTCTATTAGCTAAGTTTGATCTTGCAATCAACTGCACCAGTAATAATGTATACTATTAAACTACGTACATAATCAAGAAACTTCACATATAACGAATGGATCAGATTGAATCAAGTAACACAACCCCTAATACAAAATTAATTTAACCAAACTATTTGATACTAATATTTGGACCCAAAATCGAACCATACTAATACAAAAACCGAATCGAATCAAATCAACCCAAATAATCCGAAGAACCAAGTTGCATTCCCCTACTTGCCATATATGTGGGTTATTTTAAACACGTCACATCAATCACTATAAAATAAGTACGAAGAGCAGCATTGCTCCAAAAAAAAGTGTTGGCTATCACTTGTATAAGTACGAGGTAATTACAATTTTTAGATATTCACTCAAAATTGATAAAATTATTACTGATGCCTCTTAACTTTTGAATGTTTAATAGAGCCAGGGTACTTAAAAAAAAAAATAAAAAAATATGAGAGACACGTAAGAATAGAGAGAGAGATGGGATATGTGTGAGGCTTTGGGTAATTGGGATGATACTCGAGATTTGCATGAAATATCTAGATGAGCCATTGATAAAGTAGGCAGGTGCATCTCACAATCAGCATGTGTAGACGTATGAAATGAATGAATTTTGGATTGTGATGGGGGGTTTGCATTTTATGCTCTTCATCACACCTTCTTTCACACTCGAGGAATGCATGGGAGATTAAGACTTTGTTTGTTAAAGACTCATAATGGAGAGCAAAAGTTGGACGTGAAATATTGTAATTGATCCAAAACTTTGAAAAATAAAATAATCTCAAACCATTTAATGCTTTCAATAATGGAAGACAATTTTATTCATTCAAATAATAATAATAAGGCGTTGTGTCCATTACTTATTTCTTATGATCTTACGTGGATATTATTTTCTAAAAAAAATATAAAAGACTGGTGCAGTAATTTTTTTTTCTTCATAATTTTTAAAAAACAATATTTATCTAAGATCAGAAGAGTATAGGAATCGTAGTATTTCTCTTTCAAAAAAAAATTGGACGAATAATGATAATAGAGATACATATATTGAGGTGTTCACGTAAGTCAGCCTTACACTCTAAACAACGCAAAAACTTGTTCAAACACTCTGCAATCTACACCGTCTTTTTTTTAAATTTAATACGAGAGAATTCTTATAAAATTTATCAATCTAAATGAGTGGGAGAGAAGTAGATGGAACTCGTAAAAAATCTCTAGTGTTTACTATCCAAAGTAGAAGCAATCAAAACAATAAAATTATGTGTGCGTGTGGTCTATGGCTTTTGCAAGCCTAATGAAAATATAGCTAGAGAATATAAAGCCTGCCTAGATTTACTTTGATCTGCTTCAATTATTTACGCACTTTGCAGCGCCAATCCAACGGCCATCATTTCCCTTTACTTTTTTCAGACAAACCTGACGTTGACAAGGAAATCTCTAGCCAAACCAAGGTAAAAGAGGAAGTCGTTTTTACCCTGCAAAATTCCAAGGACTACGTCGTTTTACAAGTACAGGAAAAGATCCCGCAGACACAGGGCTGACTCATCAATCCCCTGTCGCGACAATCAAAATCGGCACTCTTTCTTATGGATTAGACGATTAGTTGTTTAAATTAATCCTTAATTACTATTTAATTAAGTGGCCGTTAATTAAGATTATTAAAATAAAAAGACAAAAATCCCTCTTATATCATCGACTCACTCTCTTCTCTGTCGGTCACAAACACTCTCACTCAGTCACTTCCCTCACTCTCACACTCTCTCTCTCTCTCTCTCATGGCCTCCTATTCAATCTTCTTCTTCTTCTTTCTCTTTCTATGCGGTTTTGTGTCTCAGGTTTTTACAGATTCAACCCATAAAACGGTTAAGACCTTTATCTTCCGAGTGGATTCTCACACCAAACCCTCCATTTTCCCCACCCACTACCACTGGTACGCCTCCGAGTTTGCCGATCCACTCGCTATTCTACACGTGTACGACACCGTTTTCCATGGCTTCTCTGCCAGTCTCGCACCGGAGCAAGTGTCCTCAATAAGTCAACACCCCTCGGTGCTTGCAGTCTTCGAGGACCGCCGGCGGGAGCTTCACACCACGCGCTCTCCTCAGTTCCTTGGCCTCCGGAACCAGCGTGGCCTGTGGTCAGATTCCGACTATGGCTCAGATGTTATCGTCGGTGTATTCGACACTGGAATCTGGCCCGAACGGCGTAGCTTCTGGGACAAGAATCTCGGTCCGGTTCCGAAACGGTGGAAAGGGACCTGCGAGGCCGGAGAGAAGTTCGCGGCGATCAATTGCAACCGGAAGCTTATCGGAGCGAGGTTTTTCATTAAAGGTCACGAGGCCGCTGGTGCGAGCTCCGGCGTACCGCCGATTACATTGATGAACGATACAGTGGAGTACCGATCTCCGAGAGACGCCGACGGCCATGGTACCCACACGGCGTCCACTGCCGCAGGACGGTACTCTTTCCAGGCGAGCATGGCCGGTTACGCTGCCGGAGTTGCAAAAGGCGTGGCTCCGAAAGCGAGACTCGCGGTCTACAAGGTCTGCTGGAAGGACTCCGGATGCTTCGATTCCGACATCCTTGCCGCCTTCGACTCCGCAGTCTCTGATGGTGTCGACGTCATCTCAATCTCGATCGGAGGCGGAGACGGCGTATCTTCCCCTTACTATCTCGATCCGATCGCAATCGGAGCATACGGCGCTGTTTCCAGAGGTGTTTTCGTCTCGTCCTCCGCTGGAAACGAAGGCCCCAGCGCAATGACTGTGACAAACCTCGCTCCCTGGCTTACGACCGTCGGCGCAGGCACCATCGACCGTAGCTTCCCAGCGGTCGTCATCCTCGGAGACGGGCGGAAGCTATCCGGCGTGTCGCTCTACGCCGGAGCGCCACTCAACGGTAAAATGTACCCTCTGATTTATCCAGGCAAGTCCGGGATATTCTCTGCCTCGCTGTGCATGGAGAATTCCCTGGAACCCAATGTTGTCAGGGGCAAGATCGTAATTTGTGAGAGAGGAAACAGTCCGAGAGTGGCCAAAGGCCTGGTGGTGAAGAAGGCCGGCGGCGTCGGAATGATCCTCGCCAACGGGGCTTACAACGGCGAAGGACTCGTCGGCGACGCTCATCTCCTCCCCGCCTGCGCAGTTGGTGCCGACGCGGGCAATCTCCTCAAGAAATACATCTCATCGACCTCCAATCCCACGGTGACCATCGATTTCCGTGGAACTCAACTCGGAATCAAACCTGCACCGGTGGTTGCCTCATTCTCGGGTCGGGGCCCCAACGCTTTGAGTCCCGAAATTCTCAAGCCTGACCTGATCGCGCCTGGAGTGAACATCTTGGCCGCTTGGACCGACGCGGTCGGGCCCACAGGGTTGGACTCGGATACCCGAAAGACCGAATTCAACATCTTATCGGGTACTTCGATGGCGTGTCCTCACGTGAGTGGCGCAGCGGCTTTGCTCAAGTCGGCCCACCCGGATTGGAGCCCCGCGGCGATCCGGTCCGCGATGATGACCACCGCTAGTGTTATCGACAACCGGGCTCATCCCATGACAGAGGAGTCGACTGGAAAACCAGCCACGGCGTACGATTTCGGAGCCGGCCATCTCAATTTGGACCGTGCAATGGACCCTGGGTTGGTGTTCGATATCACCAACGATGATTATGTGAACTTTCTCTGCGCGATTGGTTACGGGCCGAAGCTGATCCAGGTAGTTACGCGAATTCCGGCGAAATGCCCAGCGAAGAAGCCAGCCCCGGAAAATCTGAACTACCCGTCGATCGCGGCGTTGTTCTCGGGCGCGTCCAAGGTGGGGCCATCGAGTAAGACATTTGTCAGAACCGTGACGAATGTGGGGCCGATGAGGTCGGTGTACGTGGCAAGAGTTGAGGCTCCCAAGGGAGTGACGGTGACGGTGAAGCCTACCACACTGGCGTTCGCGGCGGGAGTGACGAGACGGAGCTTCGTGGTGACGGTGACGGCCGATACCCGGAACCTGGTGCTGGACGACTCGGGGGCTGTGTTCGGGTCGCTCTCTTGGTCCGATGGGACCCACGTGGTTCGGAGCCCCATTGTGGTGACCCAGTTGAATCCTCTGTGACCGCGAGCTTCGGGATTCGATCACGTCGTTTTGATCGATGGCCCAGGACTCGACAACTAGTAGCTGTAGTGTAGTCGTGTACAACTCGCTCACTACGTGAAGTAGAGGTTTTTAAGTTTTAACCCACCCCTCTTTTTTTTCTTTTTTCTTTTTTGTTCCCTGTGTGATTTTAATATTTTTATTTGCTTTTTATTATTTTATTTATCGTTTCAGATGTGTTTATAGACTTTGAGGCTTTCTATATATACTCAAATGTCATCAACTTTATCTATAAGGAATAGTTTTATAGCCTAGCAAAATTGGGCATATTTTATGATAGGGTTTCAGCAGCTAAGAATATGGTGCTCTGATAGATTCTGTTCTTCAAGGAATTTAGAATAATAACTTAATTGCCCCCCAGATAAAATACCCAATAGTTTCAAAAATAATAATAATAATAAAGAATAAACGAAGCCTGGAACCCCTTGTTTATTTGTTTTTATAAATTTATTTATAATATGTGATTGTGGCATTGTGAGTGTGTGGCCATTAGATGTTTAAATAAAGTTAAAGATAGACCATTAGGTGTTATAAAGCATGTGGGGAAGCCTCTCTCTCAATCTTTCCCATTAGATTAAAGAAGATGCACTAGTCGTTTCATCTTTCAAATCTTTGTTTTTCGTCCATTTCAAAGCAATTATTATATTCTCTTCTTTTTCTAATTTTTATTACTTTTTTCTTCTTTTTTTTGGCATAAAGGCATTCAAATGTTAAACTATGCATACTATGTGTCTTGTCCTTAAATATTCCTTTTTTACCTTTTGATGTTTCCAATTTCTGAGGTTTTTTTCCATGAACTTACGTTGTTGTAGTTGTCGGTAAATGAAGACTTTGTTTTTTTCTTCTTCTTTATCAAAACTTAGATAAGAGAAGAGAAGGAAGGAGCCCTTTTCTGTTTAAGGAGATGGGAGGAACCTTCATTCTTTAGAAGAGGTTGTAGGCGAACTTTGTTTTGGTTTGCCATTAAAGGCTTTTGAAGGTGTCTGGGCCTTAGAACCCCAAGGGGTTGGCTTGGTGGTTAGGGAGTAAAGCCTGGGGCTCTGAGTTTGCTCCTCAGTGGTCTCAGGTTCGAAACCCACCAGGTGCTACCTCCCCCTTGGGGCCACACCCCTCTGGTGAATAGCCAGTGACTTACCCTGTTCCGTGTAGGGAAACTTCCGAGGGTGCGGTGCACGGGGCCGGGATTTACTCTGCAGGGGTGGGTCCGAAGGGCCCTGCCTTGTAGAGGTTCCTCGATATCAAAAAAAAAAAAAAAAGGTGTCTGGGCCTTTGGGGGGCGGGACAAAAACATTAAAATTGATTGAGATAGGTGAACCCACACAAAAGACCAGTACTCCTTAATTTCCTTATTTTTTTAACCAAATCTCTCTGCAAATCAATGTCCCATACAAAACAAAATGATGGTGGGGGAAGACCCACCTTCACTTTGGTTGCTTTTATTCAATCAAGCATGTGGAGTGAGTGGAGGGGGATTGTGATTAGTAGAAGATTGGATTTCCCTAAGAAAATAAAAGGAGTAAAAGTTGGTATACTTCTCTACTCATTATTTAACCAAAGAGGAGACATTGTGGGTCGGCCACTAATGCTTGTAAAATATCTCAATTATTTGGATCTATAATTCAACTAATTAGGTGTAGGGGTAAACCTGTTTGTTTTAATCATATTGTAAAAAGTGAAAAGGAAAAAGCTCACACAGTGAGCACTATTGCCTCGATTGTTCATACCTTCTCTTTTTTTTTTTTCTTTTTACCAACAAAATAAAAACATTAACAAATAACTTTAGACACAAACACTCTCAAAAACTTAAAACTATTTTTATCTTTATGTCATATTAAAATACATTTTCAATCAGAACCAAAAAAAAAAAAAAAAAAAAAAAATCCTAAAAAATGTTATGAAACATTTCGTACAGCGTTTACTATAATTTTGTTACAAAGTGAGATAAAAATTCATAATTGATGAAATAATTAAGAGTGTATAATTGATAAGTTGGCCCCTAACTAATTAAATTGACAAGTTATACTTTTTGTGTAATCGTTTAATCAAATATGATCTGACACATCAGCTTGAACAATTTTTTTTTAGTAAAAGTTGTAGTATTTCTAATAAATAGCATTCAAGTCCAACTTCATGATCATTGCTTGTTGCTTAAATAATAGCTTTTCTTTAATTTGACACATGCATCTTGTTAAATAGGGATTATGATCTTTTCAAGTTTAAATGAACCGGAGAATATTTAGTTAGTTATATTTTAGGAGTATTTTTGTCCCCTCAAAAAGTAAAAAGCCAAAAATACCTCTCAAATATACATAACCGGATATGCGTCCGTTAAATAGAGGGGTACTTATAACGGACGAATCATTCCACATGCTTTTGATGACTGACCGGCATTATGCCGTTATGCCTAAACAATGTGAATATGGAGTTACGCTTAGACATTGCTCTGATGGTTGCTCTTCCTCATCAGTGGGGGCGAGGCTAGAAATAGTCCTCCATTAGATGGGTTGAGGCATAAGATCACCTGTAAGATATCAATCTGAGTGATTGTAGTCTCTTTTTTAGTGAGTGCTATGTACACACCTCTGAGAGAGAAAACTTTTGAAATATCACATGAAACAAACCAACTACAGTATAACTGAGGTACTAATTTTAATTCTGCTGTGATATTTTATTTAAGTGAAGGACTGGGCAGCAACTAGGGAAGCCTTATATTCTGCTTTGAATTAGCTTACATCAGTCATAGAGTTAAGAACCAGTTCCTGCTTGCTTTCTGGACAAGTTTCTGAGTGAGAACACTTATTATTATTGGGACTTGTATAATCCCTAGGCAGGGGCCAGAGCAAAAAGCAAAGAACCCTTAGAACCTACTTAAAGGTCAGAAACTTCAACAACAATTAATCAGATAAATTACACATATGATGATAGGATTAAATAAAGAAACACAGTTGTGTATGAAAAGAAAATTATTTTAAGAAATAATTCCAGGGGCCTGTGATTAAGAGTTTTTGATACGATCTTACCTACTACAACCAAATCTGATTCTAAGCCTTAAAAGGAAGACCCAAGTGACATGGTGGATAATGATTTAGCTTTTGGATTATTAGAGTTTTTGAAACCAACTTCAAGGCCCATGCTGTCCACTTTAGAAAATGACTTACCGACACTGGGTGCACATCTGACATGTCACATGTGTGTGGACCCTGTGGTTATAGTTCATCATGTCCGACAATAAGAGTTATTTTAGCTACTTAAAAACTTTTCTCTTTTATTTTGCCTATTCATTTCTCATGACAAACTCTAGGAGTTGACAAGCTATTCTCTTTAAATAATATATATTTTTTTTAATAAAGAGAAAGAGAAAAGAGAAAAAGGAGAGAAAATAATAAATAAAAATCCTATAAATTGCTACGGTAGCCTTTCATATTTGAAAGTTCACTGTAACAAATTATTGAAAGATTTTCATTTTAAAAGGCGTACTTAAGGATGAAAACAACACATAGTAGCTAAATTTAACTTAAACAACTATTTGAAGGCTCTGCTGGACATGCTTAAGTAGAGTGGTTTTGTTACTTGATTAAAGATATGCTTTCTTCTACTCCTGTGGTAATGAACATGTGGAATTTAGTTAATCTGGCCATATTCTTTGGATTCGTCTGGTAAAACTTCAGCTTTCAGTCTTTTGTTTTCTTTTCTCAAAACAAAAATATTAACAATCAACCCAAACACAACAAACAAAAACAACTTTTAAGTTTATGTCACTGACACAATACTTTTTCAAGCCAAACACAGAAAGCACCCCCTAAAATGCATTGCAAACAAAGCCTCTAATTCTTGCTCAGACAAAAGTTCTTACAACATTTGAGATCAATTCCTGAGCAGAGCAGTACATGTCATATCCAAACAGCCCACTTTAAACACTGATTACGTCCATTATAAAAGAAACATTTTCCTAAATTACCCATATTAGCTAGCTATCACAAAGTTATATTGCAGGAGGGTTGTAACATATGAAACTTGAAGGTAAGCAACACTGGAAAGGTCAAAAGGCTTCATACAGCAACCATACACTGCAATTATACACTACATGAATTCTTTGTAGTCATTGCAAAGAGCATGACAATTATGAACGTTATACCAACAAATGCCTGCATTGCGAGTGTTGTTTCCATTGCTGGTCTGCAAGCCAGCACGATGGGCACCGGAATGAAGTATGATTAGTGCGTCGATTAGAAGAGCAACAAAAATAAGAATGAAAGAAATTGTTGCAGAAAGCAAAAGGAGGGTGAGGCTAGAGAAGCTTAACAAACCACTAACTTGTAGGGAGTTGAGGAACAAGATAAAGAAAGCCCAGATGTAGTTCCAGTTGGAGGCAAGAATATCTGATATCCTCATGAGGGCCTATACAAAAGAAAGTTTGTTAGATAGAGTAAGGACTTCCTATAGTATATATAGGGAACAAGACTTAAATGAAGGGTGTATTATTACTGCAAATTGAAGCAGAAACAGAGAGAAGAAGGGCGGGCCTAGAAATTCGTGGAAGGATCAACTTTGTGAGGCTGATGTAGATGGGGCATAGAGGACTACCTGGATGGCTAAGATGGGCTAAATGAAGACCACTTTCAATGTATTCTGATTTTTGAGCTGAATGCACATGAAACCCAAGCACCACCTCTGGGGCACCATTTGGTAAACAGTTTGGTAAACGGTTTGGCAAAGGCACAAAAATCTCACTTTTTCATTTTTTCAATGTATTCTGAAATTGCTATATAAATCCATTTTCCTAGTAATTCTCCTCTACATGTGGTGCTTTTGTTGTAGTCATTTGGGGATTAGGATGCTCCACAGTGAAAGAATTTTTTTAGTTTACTAAGCCAAATATTTCTTTTAAAAAACTTTAAGAGAGATGAACTTACAGTTAGAGCCTAGAAGATTCCTGCAGAGTCTTCACAAGGTTGATGGTACCTTCATGACTTATCGTCCGAAATGTACTAGAACTTGTAAGAAAGAAGAATAAGTACATTGCGGGTCCACTTCTCTGGTTCATTGTATTCTGTATTTCATAGCTCTCTTGTGGATTATATGCATTCATAGCAAGCTCTTCTGAAGCCATAACTAATGAAAGCAGTCGCAGATGAATTGACATTGGGCAGCCTGCCCGGGTCCACTGCTCAAGATACTCTATCAAAACTCGTTGAAAAAGCGTCACCCTTTGCCACTGATTTCAAGGCCCAATAATTATACCATCAATAGCCATTCGACTTGTACTGCACTCAAATGCAAGTAGATAAAGATTTCAATATTCTCAGTTATCTTTGTTTCATCACCGTCACAGTAGCACAGAAAATCCATTGAACGCCATCTTTGTCCCATATCCACACTGCTTTGCCCTAACTTTCTCCAATCAGTATGTAATATAGTTCAGCTATCATTCATGAACCTCCTTTGAGAAAAAAATGCTAACTTGCAATACCGAGAATATCCAAGAGAGACATCCTAAACTTTGATGAATTCCCATCTAAAACTGCTCTTGTTAAGTATTTCAAGTTACGCAATCTTCATCCAAAATCATATGGAATCCCATTAAGTAAGCTGATCCCTGGATTTTTTAACAACCCCTTCTTCTTCAGGCTTGATCTCAATGATTCAGCATCCTGAAACCTACCAACTGATGCATAAACATTTGAAAGAAGCACAACTTGATCATATCCTTCTGGATCCCGCTCACATATTTTGCTTGCTGCAAGTTCTGCAAGCCGAACATTGCCATGAAGCAGACATCCACTCAGCAAAGCTCTCCAAACATTTCGGCCCATCCCTTCCAAAAATTTTCTAGCAAACCCAATCGCATCAGGTAAGCAGCCTGCCCTTGCAAGCAAGTCAACTACACAACCATAATGCTCTTCGCTTGGTTTTATTCTATTCATTTCCACCATCTGATTGAATATCACCAGACCATCATTCACCAAACCTGCATGGCTGCAAGCACTCAAAATGCACAGGTAGGTTGCACTATCAGGATCTTCTCCACACCGCCTCATCTCATGGTAGAGGGTGATAGCAGTTTTCCCATGACCATTAATCCCATACCCATTTAAAATCGCATTCCAAGAGACTACGTCTCGAAGATAACCCATCTCCTTAAAAACATCGTGGGCAAGTTCCACCATCCCACACTTCGAGTATGTTGATAAGAGACTATTCTGAACGGGTCTATAAGAGGAGAAGCCAGCTTCAAAAGTAAAACAATGGAGCTGCTGGCAGAGCTCAAAAGCAGCAAGCCCACCAGAAGCAGTTAAAGCACCAATCAACATTGTTGGATCAAGGCAAAAGTTTTCCTCTAGTCTTGCTTCAGCCAAGAGATTCAAAGCTTCTCTTGGGTGTCCATTCTGTGCGCAGCCCAAAATCATTGCCGTCCATGAAACCAAACTCTTTTGAGTTGTTTGATCAAATATAGTTCTCGAAGAATACAAATCACTGCACTTGGAATACATCGCAATGAGAGAGTTTGCCAGAGAGATTTCAGATCCAAATCCACAAACAACAGCTTGAGCATGGACTTGTCTCCCTCTCTTTAAATCCCTGAGGATTGCACAAGCTGAAATGAGATTTATGATGACCACAGTGTCATGACGGATCCCACTATCCCTCATTTTGCAGAAAAGCTCCAGTGCATTAGAGGCATATTCAAGGCCAATCATCAAACCCATCATTGTTGTCCAACTAATAACATCTTTGCCTTCCATCTCACCAAATATTTTAGCTGCAGCATCTAAATCTGTTAAACTTGAATACATATCAAGAATCGAATTATTGACAGATACATCAAAAACAAGTGCAAATTTAACAATTAATCCATGGATACATTCACAAAGCCTCTTTGACTCCAAAGCAATGCAACCCCTAATAAGACCTAACACCGTAGCTGCATTAGGTACCAAACCAGACTTCCGGAACTGGTTAAACAGCAAAAGTCCCTCTTCAAAGAGTTTGTTATGTACAAACCCGGCTACCACTGCATTGCACGAAATCAAACCCGGGCTCTTCAGTCCTTTAAATACTTTATAAGAGTCAATCATAGTTCCACACTTGGCATACATATCTAAGATAGCAGTGACCACTATCGTATCAGACTCTAACCCAGTTTTAACAACCAGTCCATGAACGGATTGTCCAAGCACCGAGCTTCGCAAGCCTGCAGTGCTAACAATAACACCAACCACGGTGAAAGAATTAGGATCCAAACCCAATTTCCGCATATGGGAATACAACCCCATGGATTTCCTATGGAAACCATTTTTGGCATACCCATGAATCATGATGGAATACGAAACAACGTCTTTGTCAGGCATATCGTCGAACAACTTCTCTGCATCTTCAATCCTTCCCAATTTGAAGCAATTGCTCAAGCGCTTTGAGGAGTTATACGGGTCAATGGTAGGACAAGAACGTTGGGATGAAATGGAAAAGTGTTTGAATTGCCAAAAGGCAACTGGGATTCCCTTTATCTTCATTAAGATCATAGTCCATAGAAATTGCCGGAGTGTCGAAGTATAATTAATACCACGTAGCTTTCGATTTTAGCATGTTGTAGAAATGGGTGCAAGTGCAACGTAACTCTGGTATTGGGCTTATTTGAGACTTGGGCCTTGTATTTTCTCCAACGTGTGAGATGGACCAATTTGGAGTCTCAGCCGGTCCAAAGCTCCAACCCCATCAATGTATGTACAATATTTTTTTTGGGCATGTCCACACAATGAACTAGAGACCTCTGTTTTATAAGGTGTGGTCTCCAACCGATTGAGCTACCTCTTGGATACATGTATGTACAAAATTTAACCAACAGCAACGGACACAAAGACCAATTTTGAATTTAACACAAGGTCAAGACAAACCTAGGCCATATCTAATTTAAGGCAACAATTGTACCATCATTAATGAAAATTTACTACTTCTTGCACATATTTAAGGATTTGAGCGTATTTATTTTGTGATACCTCATTCCCTATTAGGCTAATCATGTTGGCGGTGCTTTTTTCATTTTTTTTTTTTTTTTAAATTTTAAACAAGGGTGGACATGATAGAGAAAATGAGCACCGTTACGTCAGTCCAGTAAGATGCATGGGGTAGGATGGAAGTATGACAAATAGCACAACCCTAATAATTTCTTCAATAATAGATGATTTAAGGATTAATTTGCAGCGTCAAATTAACCAAGTGAAATAAAAGTGTGGTGTATAACATTTTTTCTTCTTCTTCTTCTTTGGGTAGGTATTTATGAGTAATGCTAGAAATTTTTTTTGTGTCACTCTAAGAATGAT
>NC_081541.1:32022522-32023555 GCF_901000735.1 Corylus avellana | reverse complement strand
AAGAAGCCGCGTAATAACCGTGGACGTGGAGTATGGAATGGTCTCTGCAAAAGGAGGCTGAAGTAAACCACTAACGTTAATAGTTAACTGTGTAATCGCTTTTGAAGACCGCTGAAAAAAAATTGATAACTGCCTAGGACAACAGTGCGATTAGATATTTTAGGATTCGAGAAAATTACTAGCCGCCTCTATATCTATATATATAAAGAGGTTATTTGTTAAAAAAAAAAAAAAAAAAGAGGTTATTTTTTTTGGTGTTAAAATATATATATATATATATATATATATATATATATATATAAAATGTATAAAACTTTATAAACAAAGTTGTATATAGTAGGGTATTAACCATATAAACGACGTGGTTTTGATTTTTTCAATTTTTTTCTTTTTCTTTTTTCCTTTTAAAAGCGGTTAGTGATGCGGTTCTTAAATAATCACTAATTGTTTAGGCGGTTAGACAATTTTACTAATCCCTAGACAATTGCAAGTAGTCAATCGTCTTTTTACCCTATTGCAAAAGTGACAAGGTCTATGTTCTTTTTTATTATAAACTTTCTCTTTTTATATATATATTTAAGTTTTGTTCTAGCGCTTTCCTTAATTTTTGCATGAAAAAATACTGAATAATTTTAAAAGTCTCTCTTGTGTCACTCAAAAAATAAGGTGGCTTTCAAAATTATCACTTGATTAAAATCCAATAATGATCAATCAGAAGCTCAATTGTGATTTTAAGAGCCACATCATTCTTAAAGTGTCACAAAAAAAATTTCTAGCGTTACTCATAAATACCTACCCAAAGAAGAAGAAGAAGAAGAAAAAATGTTATACACCACACTTTTATTTCACTTGGTTAATTTGACGCTGCAAATTAATCCTTAAATCATCTATTATTGAATAAATTATTAGGGTTGTGCTATTTGTCATACTTCCATCCCACCCCATGCATCTTACTGGACTGACGTAACGGTGCTCATTTTCTCGATCACGTCCACCCTTGTTTAAAATTAAAAAAAAAAAAAAAAAAAAAAAA
>NC_081541.1:32017585-32022422 GCF_901000735.1 Corylus avellana | reverse complement strand
CAAACCTGACGTTGACAAGGAAATCTCTAGCCAAACCAAGGTAAAAGAGGAAGTCGTTTTTACCCTGCAAAATTCCAAGGACTACGTCGTTTTACAAGTACAGGAAAAGATCCCGCAGACACAGGGCTGACTCATCAATCCCCTGTCGCGACAATCAAAATCGGCACTCTTTCTTATGGATTAGACGATTAGTTGTTTAAATTAATCCTTAATTACTATTTAATTAAGTGGCCGTTAATTAAGATTATTAAAATAAAAAGACAAAAATCCCTCTTATATCATCGACTCACTCTCTTCTCTGTCGGTCACAAACACTCTCACTCAGTCACTTCCCTCACTCTCACACTCTCTCTCTCTCTCTCTCTCATGGCCTCCTATTCAATCTTCTTCTTCTTCTTTCTCTTTCTATGCGGTTTTGTGTCTCAGGTTTTTACAGATTCAACCCATAAAACGGTTAAGACCTTTATCTTCCGAGTGGATTCTCACACCAAACCCTCCATTTTCCCCACCCACTACCACTGGTACGCCTCCGAGTTTGCCGATCCACTCGCTATTCTACACGTGTACGACACCGTTTTCCATGGCTTCTCTGCCAGTCTCGCACCGGAGCAAGTGTCCTCAATAAGTCAACACCCCTCGGTGCTTGCAGTCTTCGAGGACCGCCGGCGGGAGCTTCACACCACGCGCTCTCCTCAGTTCCTTGGCCTCCGGAACCAGCGTGGCCTGTGGTCAGATTCCGACTATGGCTCAGATGTTATCGTCGGTGTATTCGACACTGGAATCTGGCCCGAACGGCGTAGCTTCTGGGACAAGAATCTCGGTCCGGTTCCGAAACGGTGGAAAGGGACCTGCGAGGCCGGAGAGAAGTTCGCGGCGATCAATTGCAACCGGAAGCTTATCGGAGCGAGGTTTTTCATTAAAGGTCACGAGGCCGCTGGTGCGAGCTCCGGCGTACCGCCGATTACATTGATGAACGATACAGTGGAGTACCGATCTCCGAGAGACGCCGACGGCCATGGTACCCACACGGCGTCCACTGCCGCAGGACGGTACTCTTTCCAGGCGAGCATGGCCGGTTACGCTGCCGGAGTTGCAAAAGGCGTGGCTCCGAAAGCGAGACTCGCGGTCTACAAGGTCTGCTGGAAGGACTCCGGATGCTTCGATTCCGACATCCTTGCCGCCTTCGACTCCGCAGTCTCTGATGGTGTCGACGTCATCTCAATCTCGATCGGAGGCGGAGACGGCGTATCTTCCCCTTACTATCTCGATCCGATCGCAATCGGAGCATACGGCGCTGTTTCCAGAGGTGTTTTCGTCTCGTCCTCCGCTGGAAACGAAGGCCCCAGCGCAATGACTGTGACAAACCTCGCTCCCTGGCTTACGACCGTCGGCGCAGGCACCATCGACCGTAGCTTCCCAGCGGTCGTCATCCTCGGAGACGGGCGGAAGCTATCCGGCGTGTCGCTCTACGCCGGAGCGCCACTCAACGGCAAAATGTACCCTCTGATTTATCCAGGCAAGTCCGGTATATTCTCTGCCTCGCTGTGCATGGAGAATTCCCTGGAACCCAATGTTGTCAGGGGCAAGATCGTAATTTGTGAGAGAGGAAACAGTCCGAGAGTGGCCAAAGGCCTGGTGGTGAAGAAGGCCGGCGGCGTCGGAATGATCCTCGCCAACGGGGCTTACAACGGCGAAGGACTCGTCGGCGACGCTCATCTCCTCCCCGCCTGCGCAGTTGGTGCCGACGCGGGCAATCTCCTCAAGAAATACATCTCATCGACCTCCAATCCCACGGTCACCATCGATTTCCGTGGAACTCAACTCGGAATCAAACCTGCACCGGTGGTTGCCTCATTCTCGGGTCGGGGCCCCAACGCTTTGAGTCCCGAAATTCTCAAGCCTGACCTGATCGCGCCTGGAGTGAACATCTTGGCCGCTTGGACCGACGCGGTCGGGCCCACAGGGTTGGACTCGGATACCCGAAAGACCGAATTCAACATCTTATCGGGTACTTCGATGGCGTGTCCTCACGTGAGTGGCGCAGCGGCTTTGCTCAAGTCGGCCCACCCGGATTGGAGCCCCGCGGCGATCCGGTCCGCGATGATGACCACCGCTAGTGTTATCGACAACCGGGCTCATCCCATGACAGAGGAGTCGACTGGAAAACCAGCCACGGCGTACGATTTCGGAGCCGGCCATCTCAATTTGGACCGTGCAATGGACCCTGGGTTGGTGTTCGATATCACCAACGATGATTATGTGAACTTTCTCTGCGCGATTGGTTACGGGCCGAAGCTGATCCAGGTAGTTACGCGAATTCCGGCGAAATGCCCAGCGAAGAAGCCAGCCCCGGAAAATCTGAACTACCCGTCGATCGCGGCGTTGTTCTCGGGCGCGTCCAAGGTGGGGCCATCGAGTAAGACATTTGTCAGAACCGTGACGAATGTGGGGCCGATGAGGTCGGTGTACGTGGCAAGAGTTGAGGCTCCCAAGGGAGTGACGGTGACGGTGAAGCCTACCACACTGGCGTTCGCGGCGGGAGTGACGAGACGGAGCTTCGTGGTGACGGTGACGGCCGACACCCGGAACCTGGTGCTGGACGACTCGGGGGCTGTGTTCGGGTCGCTCTCTTGGTCCGATGGGACCCACGTTGTTCGGAGCCCCATTGTGGTGACCCAGTTGAATCCTCTGTGACCGCGAGCTTCGGGATTCGATCACGTCGTTTTGATCGATGGCCCAGGACTCGACAACTAGTAGCTGTAGTGTAGTCGTGTAGAACTCGCTCACTACGTGAAGTAGAGGTTTTTAAGTTTTAACCCACCCCTCTTTTTTTTCTTTTTTCTTTTTTGTTCTGTGTGTGATTTTAATATTTTTATTTGCTTTTTATTATTTTATTTATCGTTTCAGATGTGTTTATAGACTTTGAGGCTTTCTATATATACTCAAATGTCATCAACTTTATCTATAAGGAATAGTTTTATAGCCTAGCAAAATTGGGCATATTTTATGATAGGGTTTCAGCAGCTAAGAATATGGTGCTCTGATAGATTCTGTTCTTCAAGGAATTTAGAATAATAACTTAATTGCCCCCAGATAAAATACCCAATAGTTTCAATAATAATAATAATAATAAATTTATTTGTTTTTATAAATTTATTTATAATATGTGATTGTGGCATTGTGAGTGTGTGGCCATTAGATGTTTAAATAAAGTTAAAGATAGACCATTAGGTGTTATAAAGCATGTGGGGAAGCCTCTCTCTCAATCTTTCTCCCATTAGATTAAAGAAGATGCACTAGTCGTTTCATCTTTCAAATCTTTGTTTTTCGTCCATTTCAAAGCAATTATTATATTCTCTTCTTTTTCTAATTTTTATTACTTTTTTCTTCTTTTTTTTTTGGCATAAAGGCATTCAAATGTTAAACTATGCATACTATGTGTCTTGTCCTTAAATATTCCTTTTTTACCTTTTGATGTTTCCAATTTCTGAGGTTGGTTTACATGAATTTACGTTGTTGTAGTTGTCGGTAAATGAAGACTTTGTTTTTTTCTTCTTCTTTATCAAAACTTAGATAAGAGAAGAGAAGGAAGGAGCCCTTTTCTCTTTGAGGAGATGGAGGAACCTTCATTCTTTAGAAGAGGTTGTAGGCGAACTTTGTTTTGGTTTGCCATTAAAGGCTTTTGAAGGTGTCTGGGCCTTTGGGGGGCGGGACAAAAACATTAAAATTGATTGAGATAGGTGAACCCACACAAAAGACCAATACTCTTTAATTTCTAACCAAATCTCTCTGCAAATCAATGTCCCATACAAAACAAAATGATGGTGGGGGAAGACCCACCTTCACTTTGGTTGCTTTTATTCAATCAAGCATGTGGAGTGAGTGGAGGGGGATTGTGATTAGTAGAAGATTGGATTTCCATAAGAAATTAAAAGGAGTAAAAGTTGGTATACTTCTCTACTCATTATTTAACCAAAGAGGAGACATTGTGGGTCGGCCACTAATGCTTGTAAAATATCTCAATTATTTGGATCTATAATTCAACTAATTAGGTGTAGGGGTAAACCTGTTTGTTTTAATCATATTGTAAAAAGTGAAAAGGAAAAAGCTCACACAGTGAGCACTATTGCCTCGATTGTTAATACCTTCTCTCTTTTTTTCTTTTTACCAACAAATTAAAAACATTAACAAATAACTTTAGACACAAACACTCTCAAAAACTTAAAAACTACTTTTATCTTTATGTCATATTAAAATACATTTTCAATCAGAACAAAAAAAAAAAATCCCTAAAAAATGTTATGAAACATTTCGTACAGCGTTTACTATAATTTTGTTACAAAGTGAGATAAAAATTCATAATTGGTGAAATAATTAAGAGTGTATAATTGATAAGTTGGCCCCTAGCTAATTAAATTGACAAGTCATACTTTTTGTGTAATCATTTCATCAAATATGATTCGACACATCAGCTTGTACAAAAATTTTTTTTAGTAAAAGTTGTAGTATCTCTAATAAATAGCATTCAAGTCCAACTTCATGATCATTGCTTGTTGCTTAAATAATAGCTTTTCTTTAATTTGACACATCCATCTTGTTAAATAGGGATTATGATCTTTTCAAGTTTAAATGAACCGGAGAATATTTAGTTAGTTATATTTTAGGAGTATTTTTGTCCCCTCAAAAAGTAAAAAGACAAAAATACCTCTTAAATATACATAACCGGATATGCATCCGTTAAATAGTGGGGTACTTATAACAGACGAATCATTCCACATGCTTTTGATGACTGACCGGCATTATGCCGTTATGCCTAAACAATGTGAATATGGAGTTA
>NC_081541.1:31964406-32017565 GCF_901000735.1 Corylus avellana | reverse complement strand
CCTCTGAGAGAGAAAACTTTTGAAATATCACATGAAACAAACCAACTACAGTATAACTGAGGTACTAATTTTAATTCTGCTGTGATATTTTATTTAAGTGAAGGACTGGGCAGCAACTAGGGAAGCCTTATATTCTGCTTTGAATTAGCTTACATCAGTCATAGAGTTAAGAACCAGTTCCTGCTTGCTTTCTGGACAAGTTTCTGAGTGAGAACACTTATTATTATTGGGACTTGTATAATCCCTAGACACGGGCCAGAGCAAAAAGCAAAGAACCCTTAGAACCTACTTAAAGGTCAGAAACTTCAACAACAATTAATCAGATAAATTACACATATGATGATAGGATTAAATAAAGAAACACAGTTGTGTATGAAAAGAAAATTATTTTAAGAAATAATTCCAGGGGCCTGTGATTAAGAGTTTTTGATACGATCTTACCTACTACAACCAAATCTGATTCTAAGCCTTAAAAGGAAGACCCAAGTGACATGGTGGATAATGATTTAGCTTTTGGATTATTAGAGTTTTTGAAACCAACTTCAAGGCCCATGCTGTCCACTTTAGAAAATGACTTACCGACACTGGGTGCACATCTGACATGTCACATGTGTGTGGACCCTGGTGGTTATAGTTCATCATCTCCGACAATAAGAGTTATTTTAGCTACTTAAAAACTTATCTCTTTTATTTTACCTATTCATTTCTCAAGACAAACTCTAGGAGTTGACAAGCTATTCTCTTTAAATAATATATATATATATTTTTAATAAAAAGAAAGAGAAAAGAGAAAGAGGAGAGAAAATAATAAATAAAAATCCTATAAATTGCTACGGTAAACTTTCATATTTGAAAGTTCACTGTAACAAATTGTTGAAAGATTTTCATTTTAAAAGGTGTACTGAAGGATGAAAACAACACATAATAGCTAAATTTAACTTAAACAACTATTTGAAGGCTCTGCTGGAGATGCTTAAGTAGAGTGGTTTTGTTACTTGATTAAAGATATGCTTTCTTCTACTCCTGTGGTAATGAACATGTGGAATTTAGTTAATGTGGCCATATTCTTTGGATTCGTCTGGTAAAGCTTCAGCTTTTAGTCTTTTGTTTTCTTTTCTCAAAACAAAAATATTAACAATCAACCCAAACACAACAAACAAAAACAACTTTTAAGTTTATGTCACTGACACAATACTTTTTCAAGCCAAACACAGAAAGCACCCCATAAAATGCATTGCAAACAAAGCCTCTAATTCTTGCTCAGACAAAAGTTCTTACAACATTTGAGATCAATTCCTGAGCAGAGCAGTACATGTCATATCCAAACAGCCCACTTTAAACACTGATTACGTCCATTATAAAAGAAACATTTTCCTAAATTACCCATATTAGCTAGCTATCACAAAGGTATATTGCAGGAGGGTTGTAACATATGAAACTTGAAGGTAAGCAACACTGGAAAGGTCACAAGGCTTCATACAGCAACCATACACTGCAATTATACACTACATGAATTCTTTGTAGTCATTGCAAAGAACATGACAATTATGAACGTTATACCAACAAATGCCTGCATTGCGAGTGTTGCTTCCATTGCTGGTCTGCAAGCCAGCACGATGGGCACCGGAATGAAGTATGATTAGTGCGTCGATTAGAAGAGCAACAAAAATAAGAATGAAAGAAATGGTTGCAGAAAGCAAAAGGAGGGTGAGGCTAGAGAAGCTTAGCAAACCACTAACTTGTAGGGAGTTGAGGAACAAGATAAAGAAAGCCCAGATGTAGTTCCAGTTGGAGGCAAGAATATCTGATATCCTCATGAGGGCCTATACAAAAGAAAGTTTGTTAGATAGAGTAAGGACTTCCTATAGTATATATAGGGAACAAAGACTTAAATGAAGGGTGTATTATTACTGCAAATTGAAGCAGAAACAGAGAGAAGAAGGGCGGGCCTAGAAATTCATGGAAGGATCAACTTTGTGAGGCTGATGTAGGTGGGGCATAGAGGACTACCTGGATGGCTAAGATGGGCTAAATGAAGACCACTTTCAATGTATTCTGATTTTTGAGCTGAATGCACATGAAACCCAAGCACCACCTCTGGGGCACCATTTGGTAAACAGTTTGGTAAACGGTTTGGCAATGGCAAAGGCAAAGGCAAAGGCACAAAAATCTCACTTTTTCATTTTTTCAATGTATTCTGAAATTGCTATATAAATCCATTTTCCTAGTAATTCTCCTCTACATGTGGTGCTTTTGTTGTAGTCATTCGGGGGTTAGGATGCTCCACAGTGAAAGAATTTTTTTAGTTTACTAAGCCAAATATTTCTTTTAAAAAACTTTAAGAGAGATGAACTTACAGTTAGCCTAGAAGATTCCTGCAGAGTCTTCACAAGGTTGATGGTACCTTCATGACTTATCGTCAGAAATGTACTAGAACTTGTAAGAAAGAAGAATAAGTACATTGCGGGTCCACTTCTCTGGTTCATTGTATTCTGTATTTCATAGCTCTCTTGTGGATTATATGCATTCATAGCAAGCTCTTCTGAAGCCATAACTAATGAAAGCAGTCGCAGATGAATTGACATTGGGCAGCCTGCCTGGGTCCACTGCTCAAGATACTCTATCAAAACTCGTTGAAAAAGCATCACCCTTTGCCACTGATTTCAAGGCCCAATAATTATACCATCAATAGCCATTCGACTTGTACTGCACTCAAATGCAAGTAGATAAAGATTTCAATATTCTCAGTTATCTTTGTTTCATCACCGTCACTGTAGCACAGAAAATCCATTGAACGCCATCTTTGTCCCATATCCACACTGCTTTGCCCTAACTTTCTCCAATCAGTATGTAATATAGTTCAGCTATCATTCATGAACCTCCTTTGAGAAAAAAATGCTAAATTGCAATACCAAGAATATCCAAGAGAGACATCCTAAACTTTGATGAATTCCCATTTAAAACTGCTCTTGTTAAGTATTTCAAGTTACGCAATCTTCATCCAAAATCATATGGAATCCCATTAAGTAAGCTGATCCCTGGATTTTTTAACAACCCCTTCTTCTTCAGGCTTGATCTCAATGATTCAGCATCCTGAAACCTACCAACTGATGCATAAACATTTGAAAGAAGCACAACTTGATCATATCCTTCTGGATCCCGCTCACATATTTTGCTTGCTGCAAGTTCTGCAAGCCGAACATTGCCATGAAGCAGACATCCACTCAGCAAAGCTCTCCAAACATTTCGGCCCATCCCTTCCAAAAATTTTCTAGCAAACCCAATCGCATCAGGTAAGCAGCCTGCCCTTGCAAGCAAGTCAACTACACAACCATAATGCTCTTCGCTTGGTTTTATTCTATTCATTTCCACCATCTGATTGAATATCACCAGACCACCATTCACCAAACCTGCATGGCTGCAAGCACTCAAAATGCACAGGTAGGTCGCACTATCAGGATCTTCTCCACACCGCCTCATCTCATGGTAGAGGGTGATAGCAGTTTTCCCATGACCATTAATCCCATACCCATTTAAAATCGCATTCCAAGAGACTACGTCTCGAAGATAACCCATCTCCTTAAAAACATTGTGGGCAAGTTCCACCATCCCACACTTCGAGTATGTTGATATGAGACTATTCTGAACGGGTCTATAAGAGGAGAAGCCAGCTTCAAAAGTAAAACAATGGAGCTGCTGGCAGAGCTCAAAAGCAGCAAGCCCACCAGAAGCAGTTAAAGCACCAATCAACATTGTTGGATCAAGGCAAAAGTTTTCCTCTAGTCTTGCTTCAACCAAGAGATTCAAAGCTTCTCTTGGGTGTCCATTCTGTGCACAGCCCAAAATCATTGCCGTCCATGAAACCAAACTCTTTTGAGTTGTTTGATCAAATATAGTTCTCGAAGAATACAAATCACTGCACTTGGAATACATCGCAATGAGAGAGTTTGCCAGAGAGATTTCAGATCCAAATCCACAAACAACAGCTTGAGCATGGACTTGTCTCCCTCTCTTTAAATCCCTGAGGATTGCACAAGCTGAAATGAGATTTATGATGACCACAGTGTCATGACGGATCCCACTATCCCTCATTTTGCAGAAAAGCTCCAGTGCATTAGAGGCATATTCAAGGCCAATCATCAAACCCATCATTGTTGTCCAACTAATAACATCTTTGCCTTCCATCTCACCAAATATTTTAGCTGCAGCATCTAAATCTGTTAAACTTGAATACATATCAAGAATCGAATTATTGACAGATACATCAAAAACAAGTGCAAATTTAACAATTAATCCATGGATACATTCACAAAGCCTCTTTGACTCCAAAGCAATGCAACCCCTAATAAGACCTAACACCGTAGCTGCATTAGGTACCAAACCAGACTTCCGGAACTGGTTAAACAGCAAAAGTCCCTCTTCAAAGAGTTTGTTATGTACAAACCCGGCTACCACTGCATTGCACGAAATCAAACCCGGGCTCTTCAGTCCCTTAAATACTTTATAAGAGTCAATCATAGTTCCACACTTGGCATACATATCTAAGATAGCAGTGACCACTATCGTATCAGACTCTAACCCAGTTTTAACAACCAGTCCATGAACGGATTGTCCAAGCACCGAGCTTCGCAAGCCTGCAGTGCTAACAATAACACCAACCACGGTGAAAGAATTAGGATCCAAACCCAATTTCCGCATATGGGAATACAACCCCATGGATTTTCTATGGAAACCATTTTTGGCATACCCATGAATCATGATGGAATACGAAACAACGTCTTTGTCAGGCATATCGTCGAACAACTTCTCTGCATCTTCAATCCTTCCCAATTTGAAGCAATTGCTCAAGCGCTTTGAGGAGTTATACGGGTCAATGGTAGGACAAGAACGTTGGGATGAAATGGAAAAGTGTTTGAATTGCCAAAAGGCAACTGGGATTCCCTTTATCTTCATTAAGATCATAGTCCATAGAAATTGCCGGAGTGTCGAAGTATAATTAATACCACGTAGCTTTCGATTTTAGCATGTTGTAGAAATGGGTGCAAGTGCAACGTAACTCTGGTATTGGGCTTATTTGAGACTTGGGCCTTGTATTTTCTCCAACGTGTGAGATGGACCAATTTGGAGTCTCAGCCGGTCCAAAGCTCCAACCCCATCAATGTATGTACAATATTTTTTTTGGGCATGTCCACACAATGAACTAGAGACCTCTGTTTTATAAGGTGTGGTCTCCAACCGATTGAGCTACCTCTTGGATACATGTATGTACAAAATTTAACCAACAGCAACGGACACAAAGACCAATTTTGAATTTAACACAAGGTCAAGACAAACCTAGGCCATATCTAATTTAAGGCAACAATTGTACCATCATTAATGAAAATTTACTACTTCTTGCACATATTTAAGGATTTGAGCGTATTTATTTTGTGATACCTCATTCCCTATTAGGCTAATCATGTTGGCGGTGCTTTTTTCATTTTTTTTTTTTTTTTAAATTTTAAACAAGGGTGGACATGATAGAGAAAATGAGCACCGTTACGTCAGTCCAGTAAGATGCATGGGGTAGGATGGAAGTATGACAAATAGCACAACCCTAATAATTTCTTCAATAATAGATGATTTAAGGATTAATTTGCAGCGTCAAATTAACCAAGTGAAATAAAAGTGTGGTGTATAACATTTTTTCTTCTTCTTCTTCTTTGGGTAGGTATTTATGAGTAATGCTAGAAATTTTTTTTGTGTCACTCTAAGAATGATGTGGCTCTTAAAATCACAATTGAGCTTCTAATTGATCATTATTGAATTTTGATCAAGTGATAATTTTAAAAGTCACCTTATTTTTTGAGTAACACAAGAGAGACTTTTAGAATTACTCAGTATTTTTTCATGCAAAAATTAAGGAAAGAGCTAGAACAAAACTTAAATATATATATAAAAAGGGAAAGTTTATAATAAAAAAGAACATAGACCTTGTCACTTTTGCAATAGGGTAAAAAGACGATTACGGTCGGTGACTACTTGCAATTGTCTAGGGATTAGTAAAATTGTCTAACCGCCTAGACAGTTAGTGATTATTTAAAAACCGCATCACTAATCGCTTTTAAAAGGAAAAAAGAAAAAGAAAAAAATTGAAAAAATCAAAACCACGTCGTTTATATGGTTAATACCCTACTCTATACAACTTTGTTTATAAAGTTTTATACATTTTATATATATATATATATATATATATATATATTTTAACACCAAAAAAAATAACCTCTTTTTTTTTTTTTTTTTTAACAAATAACCTCTTTATATATATAGATATAGAGGCGGCTAGTAATTTTCTCGAATCCTAAAATATCTAATCGCACTGTTGTCCTAGGCAGTTATCAATTTTTTTTCAGCGGTCTTCAAAAGCGATTACACAGTTAACTATTAACGTTAGTGGTTTACTTCAGCCTCCTTTTGCAGAGACCATTCCATACTCCACGTCCACGGTTATTACGCGGCTTCTTTCCTGCGTGCCACGTATCCTTCCAGCACCTGTAACCCTGTAAGCCGAACCGACACGCCTTCCGTTTCCTTCAGTTCTAAGATTCCGGGTACGTAAAAACTCCGCAGATCTCTGTATGCTTTCCTTCATCCAATCGAACACCCACGAACTCCACCATGTCTGCCTCGAAGCCCTCGCAAACCCCAAACCCTCTCTACCCACAAGTCATTCTCTCTAACCCAGAAGCCAATACTCCATTTTCGACCAACCCCACTTCTTCTTCAGCGCCGTCTTCGTCCCTATACCCTCCCGTTGACGTGAACGGCCTCGCCGAGAATCTCTTCCCGGCCGAAGACGACGCCGTTTCTGGGATCTCTTCAAGTTCGCTATCCTCCGAAGATGTTATTATCAGGGTTCCAGGCGTGTTGGTTCACCTCATTGAGAAAGACCGCAGTGTGGAGCTCGCTTCCGGTGAGCTCGAAATTGTTGGCCTCAGGCAAGGCGATAACGTAGTCGCAGTTCTTGCTCGTGTAGGCGATGAGGTTCAGTGGCCGTTGGCGAAGGACGAGGCTGCCGTGAAGCTCGATGACGCGCATTACTTCTTTTCTCTTCGGGTTCCGGCAACTGGGTCGGTGGGAAATGGTGAGGAGGATGATGAAGATTTTGGGAGTCAAGAGTGCGAGATGTTGAACTATGGGTTGACGATTGCGTCAAAGGGACAAGAGGCTTTGTTGGAGGAATTGGACAGGGTTTTGGAGAAGTATAGCTGTTTTTCGGTGCAGAAGGTTGGGGATCTTGGGGATTGGGAGGTGTTGGATGGCTCGGTGGCGAGGGAGACGACTCCGGAAGAGTTGGATTCGAAGGAGAAGAAGGAGTTGATGGGGGAGAGCTCGGCGGCGTACTGGACGACTCTGGCGCCGAATGTGGAGGACTATAGTAGCCACGTGGCGAAGCTGATTGCGGCGGGGTCGGGGCAGCTGATTTGGGGCATTTTGTGGTGCGGTGATGTGACTGTTGATAGGTTGAGGTGGGGAAATGAGTTCTTGAAGAAGAGGATGAGTCAGAGTTTCAATTCGGAGATTAGCCCGGAAGTGATGAAGAGGATGAAAAGGTTTGAATTTAATCTCTTTTTAAATCATAGTTTGTCTCAAAAGTTTAATAATTTAATTTATATTGTAACCCTTTTCTCACATGCGGGTACAAACTCTCCCTAAATGTTAATGAGGCCTGGCCCTTAAAATATTTAATTGAATTGAGAAATGAATAACTTCGAACTTGGGTCTAATACATGTTAAAATCTCTGATAAGTTGTATATCAATGTTTGGCTTTTTTGCTATTTGACTTGGTTAATTTGGATGGTTGGACTCATGCATATTTCACTATTCATTTTTATAAATTTTGGACATCCAATAGAAACTTTGTCTCTTTTTAGTTTCTTCGTATTTTCAAGCGTGTGGTTTTGAATGTAATTTTTGCTATCTGTGAATCTTACTAAGTTGAGCTGGTTGATATTGAATTATTTTCATTGAGGTTGTGAGGTGCATACAACAAAAGCTGTTATGCTGTTTGGACTGCTTAACATCTTGTTCAAAGAATTTCTAAAATACCTTTCGACTTTGATAAAAGAGGCTACCATACATTCGTCTGGGAATTTTTTCCATTAGAGAACTAATTATGATTGGGAAGGTGAGGCAGTGAGTTCCCATTTTTCTGTCATTAAATTGGTTAGATTGCATGTTGATTTTGTTCAACAATCCTAGTGATCTTCCACTGCAGAGTGGAAAGCCTGAAAGTCAAGGTTCTATTATTTGTTCAAAGCATATATGATCTAGTTTTTTTATTTTTTTATGGCTTCTGATGATTAACGTCTTCCTAAGTTGTCTTTATATTACATTTGAGGCTCCTGTTTTTCTTCTGGATTGTCTATATTGTAATTCATGTCCCTGCTTTTTGTCTGGATTATGTACATTTTGTGCGGAGTAGAATATTGTGGTTGATCTTTTTAGGATAAAAAAGTTGACATTGGTTGAATTTTTTGTAGGGTTAAAAAGTTGACAAAGATGTCGGAGAAGGTGGCTTCTGGAGTCCTTTCTGGGGTTGTCAAAGTCTCTGGATTCTTTACAAGCTCAATAGTGAACTCTACTGTGGGCAAGAAATTTTTTAGCCTTCTCCCTGGAGAAATTGTCCTTGCTTCCTTGGATGGATTCGGTAAGTTCCTATCAACTCTGTGTGTGTTTTTTTTTTTTTTTTTTTTGGTCGTTCTTTTTTAGTGGTAAAAGGGGAAGGAAGGCGAGGACTTTGCACCATTATACAATTATCATACTTATGCTTTGGTATTGAGTTTTAACCTTGTATATTGGTAGCTATTGGAAGGATACAAAAAACTATAAAGCTGCTCAAACTTCAACTGCACATATTCCTCTGCTCTCAATGCCCTTTTATGTGTCTTACAGCCTAATATTTTGAAGTCCACCAGCATCTTGTGATGGGCAACACTTGTGTTTTGAAAGTTCGTTCTCTATGTTTCCTTGTCTATACATGCCATTTGTTATGGGTTATGCTTCATCTGGATTGACTAGTATTTGGACGCCAAATTCTTTTTCCTTCCTTTCTAAAATAATATTTTTTCACTTAGTAGCTACCAAAGCTAGCTGACACTAATTGAAGCGGCTTGTTTTGTACTCATCGTATGCTAGTTTGAAGTGCAAATTTTCTATTCACAGGCTTTGTTTTCAGACTTCTAAGAAAGAAGATTTATTGATAACTACTTGTTTAGAAAGTCAAGAATTTGAATAGACAGCCAAGTTTGAAGACAATCTGTCCTGGTTGGAACTTGGTATGGTACTGTGAAATTCAACTCTCTCTTAGATGTAGGACAGTTATAATACATTACATGTATAGGAGCTGAGATATACAAACAGATCCATAGAGGGTCAAGTTGGGACTGGAAGCTTCATAAGATAAAAGGAGGCTCTTGAAAATTGTAAAGAGGGAGGAATAGCTATGTGACCAAAGATTTTGGGATATGACACTTGTGTGTTTTCATGTCTCTTGTTTTGTCCGCCATGGTGTGCTTTGTGCTTCTGCCACTCAATGTGTGCTCTGAATGTATTTGCAGCCAAGGTCTGTGATGCTGTTGAAGTTGCTGGAAGGAATGTCATGTCGACCACTTCAGTTGTGACTACCGGGCTTGTTTCACAGAGGTAATTCTTAATCTGAGGATGAAATTGATACTGAAATTGCACCATCATCAATGTCATGAATATTGCTACGATCACCATCAATACAATTTTATGGTGTGCTGTTCTGTTTTTAGTGGAATCTTTTATGGTGCCATTAGATGAGGTTTTGTTCCACTAAGGTTGGATCGTGGATGTGCTTGAACTTGACAGTAGTGTATATGGAAATCCTTATCTTGAGTCATATGCCATTTGATGCAGTTCAAATTCCTGTAGCTTGGTTTGGACCTGTTTTGTTTTTTTTTTGGGACGGTTGTTCAAAGCAAAAAAGGTTCAACTTGGGAAAGCAGCGGATTAGCTGCCTCCCATGTTTGGAAAGGACCTGAACTTGGTTTTGGCCACGATATAAGTATTTGTTTTTGTCAATGAAAAAACTGAAGCTGTTTTTTGTCATTGCAGGTATGGAGAACGAGCAGCACAAGTGACAAATGAGGGATTTGACGCTGCAGGGTATGCTATTGGTACAGCTTGGGCTGTGTTCAAGATAAGGAAGGCTATCAACCCCAAGAGTGTAATCAAACCAACAACTCTTGCCAAAGCAGCTGCTGAAGCGAACTCTGCTGAAAGGAAGGCTAAATATAAGAAGTAATGCCAGGGCCGCTGAGTTTTTTTCACTTTTGTATGAATAGTAGATATAGCTAGCAAAAATATAAGCACAGTTCATCTTAGTTCCTTCAATAGCTAGTTCTTGATAGATGTTACCGATTGTATTTGTTCTTTTCTTGTATTTCAGTGGATGGTTCAGTGATAAAGCTTGGAAGAGGTTTTCTGTAATTTGTTTAGTACCCCAAAACTAGGGTTGCAATTCGTATTCGCTTGTGGAGTTTGAATCGTGTGCATGAATATAATGATATATATGTTGACCCAAATCTGACCTATTTGAATAATCGGGTTAAAACTTTTCAATCCAAATTTGCGAATTTCATGTCGGATTTGCGGGTCATATAAAAAATTGTCGACCCTAAATGTTGCTTGTCGGGTTCGAGTTATGTCGAAATTTGAGTATAAGACTATATAGGTAAACTCTAATTCAACTTATTTAGTTAAGCAGGCTAAATTCTTCAATTCTAATGTTGTGTCAAAAATTGTCAGTCTTTCTCAAAACATATTGTCCATTGGCATAGCGTGTGGGTGTACATGTGGTTAGGCCTACTCTACATGTGGTTAGGTGTGGGTGTACATGTGGTTAGGCCTACTCTACATGTGGTTAGGCCTGCTCTCAACCAATACACGATGCTGACTAGGGATCGCCGGGATCGCCAGCACTTATGAAATCAAAGTCTTTAGCAGAGAGTTATGGTTGCAAGGCTAAAATTTAAAAGAAATTGACCAAAGAGCACCACCACCAGGAGTAATTTGACTCAACAAAAATATCAAAGACTTGGAAGTTATTGAGGATGAAAATAATTTTGAAATTTGATAGTGAAGGGTTGATTCGAATTTAGAATCCCAACTCTGTAGCCAAGGACCGTGGCCTGGCAACACAGCATATACAAGCAACTTCACAGTAAGTGTACAGTGGGGTTTTGAAAGCTAGTTTTGGTTTTATTCCTTACTAGAACCCCCAAAACAAAAAGCAACCTAATTCGTCACCACTCTTTTCTTAATAACTAGTTCTGAATGGCTTGTAAGTCTTGAGATCCAGAGCAACTCCTGCAAAGGAGCCAACTGCAGCGGCTATAGAAATGAGAAGACATGTCATACTGATTATCTGAAGCCCAAACCACCTGCTTGTCCAAGGTGCAATCTTCTTCTGCGCAATGTACATCTCAATGGGGAAGAAAACTGTCAATGGCCAGAATCCAAAGGCTCCAAGTATTCCAACAACATCATTGAAGAAAGGCATGAGCATGGATATTAAGGTTGTCATGATAACAAAGATTGTCCTCCATACTAGCCGGAAGAAGTTAAGCTGGTAAAGACCAAAGAAGGGGATAGGTATGTCATATTCTGCTGTCACAAAGTCACTCTTTGGCCACTTTCGTGCACTCCATTTTTCTATAAATGCAAATAAAGGCTGGCAAAAGACCTGCAGTTTTTCATGCATAGAAAACCTGTAAGACTTGACTCAAATCAAAAGTAGAACAATTTGGTTTCTAATTGCTGCTTGAGAGTGCATTACCTGATATGCACCGACGAGATGAACAACAATTGCTACATTGGCAATGTCCAGCAGCCAGTAGGGGTTGTAGAATCCGAATCCAGTTAAAAGATTTCCGGGGGAGTCGTTACCAAAGGCTGCATATCCCATGGATCCACAGAGCATATAGAAGATCGTGGTGACGGCGATGCTGAATAAAGTAGCCTTCTTCATGGTCTTGTGCTCTGCAGGAGGAGATCTTATTGTATCCTGAGGATGCAAACAATTTGCACAAGTTATTCGATATGTTGTAATAGAAGTTGACATGCACCCTCAAGCAATTTGGCTATATATATATAAAATTGAAGAACCTGAATCTCAATGAGGATGATGGAAAAAGAATATGCAAAGGCAATAGCTCCAAGAGCTTGCAAACTCCTCCACAACTTCTGCATAGAAGTGACTGTTCCTGCATGTGTTTGTGTCCCTATACTAATACCCATTAGGCTTCCTTTGAAGCTCCCATTTTCTGCCAATGAAAAAAGCAGAGGTTATTCATACATATGATTGGCTGCCTTGATTGAATGATTTCTGAAAAAGAGCTATGTTAAGTGAGTGTCAAGATATCCAGAAATCACATATTTGAGTAAATAAATCACATATGATTGGCTCATGCAAGTATAACTAGTACATAAAAACAAAGTTGCTATACTTTTTTTCTGTGTTTATACCTGCAACTTTGGCTACGCCAAGACTAAGACCCACACTGGAGTATGTGAATGACATAACTGCTGCGACTATAGAGAGCCACCATACTTGATCAAAATCCGGAATCTGAGAAAATATCACCTCTATGATTCCAAATGTTATCATGTACCCATTGCTTGACATGTGACACGGATCTTTCCCACCACTCTTGTGGAAACAGTTTGATCTCTTTATTGCCCTATGTTAAACACAACATGTGTTAGAATATTAATTAAATAATGAAATCAACCATTTTCTATCCGCTTAACATGGTATTAGGAGGCAGAGGTTATAAGTTCGAATCATGACTTCATAATTCACCCTACTATAACGCTATTGACTTAAACTTTTGAGATAAATAGTGATTTAATAAGACGAATATAAGAGCAGAAGATATTGATAATTTCTTCTCTGTGTACAAATCTTTTTTTTTTTTCCCCTATGTGGTAAACATGTGAGCCTTTGTCACAAACAAGTAAAAAAGCTAAAACAGAATGCAAAATACATGAGTCAATAAACTAATGAAACTCACATCATGCTGACTGATGCTGCAATTGTATACCCTATGGCGATGCCAAACAGGTTTATGTACTGAATCAGCCCACATAACATGACCTTTCTCCCCCCTGCAACATCATGGACAACAGGTTTAGAATCAAAAGAAAAAATAATCTTAAAATGACACAAACTATCCCTCACCTAAGTTGGCCTTGACAGCATCCATGTAGGTGTAATTTCTCTGTCCAGTAATGGGGTCACCTGCCCTATAGCAATGTGCTAGGAGGCCTGAAGTATAGACGTTGACAAGGGCAAAGAGTACCATGACAGCAGGCCCTGCAACCCAACCAAGCTGAGCTATGGCCCATGCCAATGAGAGCACCCCTGACCCAATAACTGCAGTGATAATGTGAGCAGTTGCAGTCCAGAAAGTCCCTGCATCACCATATTGTTATGATCATAATCAGTTCCATGTGTACTCAGTTGGATGATGTAAGCTTTTACCGTGTAATTATAACCTGTCATAATTTGTACATAGTGAAAAAAATGAAAATAAAATTCTCACTTTTTACAGGTAAATGATGAGCTTAATTGGGTACTCATGAAACTGTAAGAAACTCTAAAAGGTCATCTTCATGAGCTTCAACAAATTGCAAGCTCAAAGCAAAGACAATTAGTGTACTTATCCTACACTTTCTACTTAATTAAATAATAAGCAATTAACTATCCAAAAAGAATAATAAGCTATTCAAAATGGTAATCCCCATATAAGCTGGGATATCCATCATGCGCCTCAACCACACTAGCTAGCTTCGCTGACTGCATTTTTGCTCAACTTAATTTCACCTTTCAGGTCTCCCTCTGGAGCATCGAAGTGCTAGCTGTCTATCTAGATTCGGTTTTTATGTTGTTTCGTTTGTTTTTTGTTCTGATTTTCTTCTGTAGTATTTTAAAAGGCAAAAAAACAAAAACTAAAGATAAATGATGTATCATTTACCAGTTCTCTTCAAGCGGCCATCATCATCAAAGCACTTGGAGTAGTTGGACTGAGGGTTTATGGCTTCAGTCTCAGCCTGGGCTTTAGGCTGGACCTCCACTTGCAAGTAATGCCTGATGTCATGCCTCTCTTCCACCTGATGAGACAAAGAAGGACATGTACATACATAAAGAAGAACATATGTAAAATTCCAACAAAGAAATACATGAAAGGATTAGCTTGGTCTTACGGCTCCATGGTGGATTCTTGATGGAAGTGTACGACTCCTTGGCAACATGGTTCTGAAATGATAGAAATTGTATGCTCCAGAGAGAGAGAGAAGAAGAAGAAGAAGAAGAAGGAAGTTGATGGATGCTCAGAAACCATGGAGAGTGTGGTTTTATATACAGCAGAAGATACTGACTTGAATAGAACTACTGTATGGTTGTGGAACATGTTTGTTAACCATCATGAAACACGCTTCTAGCTAGTGCTTTTTCCAAAATCTCCATTCAGATTTTTGTCAAATTAAAAATTATAACATTATGATTTCTATAATGACTAGCTAAAAGTTCGTGAGTTCTTAATCTGAACTTGAAGGAAAAGTGGTAACAATCTGTAAAGTTACTCTAATATTACGCGGGTGAATTATAAAAGTACTCGTTAATTTCTAACTAGGTGATACTCTCTAATTACAATTTGACGAGTCATTTTGGAATGACAACAGAAATGAAAGTTGCACATAGTGTTAAGTCTCACATTATTAGAACTTAAAATTTAGAAAAGAGAAATGACAACAAAGAATAAAGACTCAGAGAATTAAGGTGGTTTGGCTTATGGCCTACGTCCGCACATCAAAGCCTTTTTTTGGCTACATCTTTTCTTGATATATTTGATAGTGTACAATACTCTATTTATAGAGAAAGAGTATGAACATTACAAGCATTTCTACTTCTACATTAACATCAATAAACTTATTGTATCATTTGTAACTCTTGTCACTTGAGTTCTTGTAACTCTTACTCTTGAGTTCATTGTCTCTTGAGTTATTGTAACTTTTGACTCTTGAGTTCTTTGTTCTTTGAGTTAATGTAACTCTTATCTCAATACACCCCCGCAAACCCAACGGTAGATCATATACGTTGAGGTTTGATCTTGAACATGAAAGGATTGAAAAATGGCTTCTATAGCCTAAATTGGAACATCGGTTGCTATGACCGAAACTTTGACTTCGGCGACTCTTGGCCGGTATCGGCTACTTTGACCGGGATTTTGACATTGGCGAATTTTGGCCGGTATCGGCTACTATGGCCGGAACTTGGATGATAAGGATGTTTCGACGGTGAAAATGTCTTTGACCCGACAGTCACTCATTAAGGAAGAGTGATTGAAAAGAGAGGAAAAAAAATTCACAGGATCGATAATTGGCGTTAGCCTATAGCTCTGATACCATATTAAAGTATACAAAAAATATAAAGAGAAAAAACAATGAATAAAGATACGGAGAATTAAGGTGGTTCGGCTTATAGCCTACGTCCACACATCAAAGCTTTTTCTTGGCTATATCTTTCTTTGATATATGTGATGGTGTACAATACTCTATTTATAAAAAAAGAGCATGAACGTTACAACTTACAAGCATTTCTACTTCTACATTAACATCAATAAACTTAATGTATCATTTGTAACTCTTGTCACTTGAGTTATTGTAACTTTTGACTCTTGTTGTTTTTTGAATTATTGTAACTCTTGTCTCAATACACGTTAATTTCTTACTCAACTAGAAAACCTCGAATATAACTGGACAAATCATTTTAAAGTATTAGCGCTTTTTCACGGCCGTCACAAAAAGTAGAAATATGTTTTTGTGTGGTTGGCATCGTTTTAGACCTCGTAGACATGTTGTACATCACCGAATGCCAATCCTAACCAGATGAAGACATGGCATCATGAAAAAGTTGAACAATATGATCAACTCCTGGAAAATATCTACAACAATTCACAAAATATGGATGTATCATGTATCATGTATGTATATACTCATTAAGTGAAATCCCTAACAAATAACGGAGGATTTGTAATCACGTTGTTTGCTCTTATATGGTGCCATTATAGCTATTCCTTCGTCGTTTTATATGAAGAAATCATCATTAGATCAAAATCCAATAATAATTAATTTCAAATTCAATGATAATTTTAAAAGTCGCATCAACTTTAGGATAGTAAAAAGATTATCTCTAACATTACTTGAATTGACAGTTTAGTATAAAGAAAAAGTGGTTTGACGAGGATATTTGGGTTGTTCTCTCTATACAGTCTATAAAAAATGACCATCAAATATTAACATACACTTTAATTAATTTGACCGTTATTTATAGTTTAGCTAATATTCTAAAACTTCATTTTATAAATGAAGTTCAACATGTGAAATATTCAATTAAAATGACCAAGAGGTGAAGAATTCAAAACTTTTACTCTGATATCATGTTAAATCATGATTTATCTCCAAAACTTAAACCGATTAAAAAAGTAAGTTTAACTATTAATACAAAGCAATAGTTATCATGTTTCTAAAGTAGCTTTTATGAATACGACGTGATGCATATCACAGAAGATTACATATCCTCCGTTGTTTAAAATAGAACAAAATAAGTAAGAAAAAGCCACAGGGTTCCATCAGCATCACTACCTAATAGTTTGAAGCAAATGATTTTGCGAGAGAAAATATATATCTCCTTGTATAGTTTCTGGGGGGCCGGGGACTCATGATTGAGAATTTCAGACAGCAACTTGTGAGCAGAAGCATTAGCTAGACACTGTTTAATTAAGACTAATCACTGTAATCAATATAAAATTAAAGCTAATTCGTATTGTAATGGCTTGTGACATCAGCAAGATAATGATGCATATCCGTTTACATATATAGCTCCCACGTTGTACATCTCCGAGATGTTCGTATTTTCTTGTGTGTCAGGACTGTACATCATCACCAACATGTCAAAAGGGTTTGAAATGAACAAGTTACAGCTACCTGCAATCATTTTTGACTATGTCTTTTTGCAGGGAATGTTGAATATTGGCTTAAATGGTAATTAAGTTGCTAGTTTGGTGGGGTAGCTCTTAATTAAGTTCAAATTAACAACCTTAGATGAGACCACCTCAATTTTGTTTCATTTGGAAGTACTACAGTTAATTTATCACCAAGGTTAAAAGCTTGTCAGGATTCCTTACACTTTTTCTGTCCACATTATGAATTTTAGACAATTATGAGAGGCTTTCGATGTGCCTGCTAACAAATGCTTGCCCGATTGCAGGAACACGTAATTACAAAAAAAAAAAGCCAAGTGTTATTTTTAGGCACATATTGTGATTCTCCCATTTGCATGAGTTTTTGATGGATATCCAGCCCCAACCCTGGGAGAGAAGATATCCAAATCCGCTATCCATGGGGTAGCGAGCGGCGGATATTTTCCGCTATCCGCTAAAACAACGCCGTTTGGAAAGTGGAAGGTTTTCTTTCATTAGCACATTCCCTTTCAATGGAAACTTAAAAGGGAAATGTGAGAAGATGGTTATTGGAGTTTCAGGCATTCCCTTCCCTTTTGAAAGGTCCCTTTTTCGGCCTCCGCTTTGAGCCTATCAACTGCAAAAAGGTGGACTTGCTCTCTCTTAGGGTTTTGTATTTATGCTTTCTTGTGCTTTGTCTTAAAATTTATTAACTCTGAAATCTTTGTTTAAATTTCAGTTTTGAATTGCCCTTGCCCGGTCAAGAAGCGGATGTTAGGGGCGGTTAGTAAAAAAACGGCCCGCCCATGGGCAATTACAAGCGAAAGCAAAAGCAAAATATTGTTGTTATCCACCATTCCACCTGTATAGGGTGGTGTACAACCCTATGATTTAATCATCCAAAAGCATTCTCAGTTTTGGACGTACATGTCTCTAGAAGTACCACAACCAATTTATCACAAGGGATAAAAGAATATTTAAGCACTCTTTTTAGGCACATAACGTGGTCCATGCAATAAAAAAAACACATTGGTACCTAGAATGGAATGTGGCAGAACCAGAACCGCACAACTACAACCTAATTGGGGAGGTTCTAGATCTTAGTCATCCAAAATAACAGTTAAATATTGCTTTGTTAACCCTAGTGGACGGTGGTTAGGGTTTCATTAGGTTTAATTTGATCAAAATCAAGTGGCAGCTTGTCGACTTTCCACTACGGGACATGACAATCAAAACATCCCAAGTTATGATTACATATTTTGTTACCTTCTTTCCCTTTTGAGGACATCGGCATTCTCAGTCGTCCCATGGGGTGAACTACTCAGTAGGAGCACTTTAAATCTCTACTTTCCTTTTGTTGAGTTTATCTGTCCCTCCTCCAAATGCTTTCTGACACTCTCCTACAACAAAAATCACACCTCAAAAGCATACCAAAAAAAAAAAAAAATTGGTACGCACCACTCCCACCATCCTAAAAAATATCACTTATTCTTTAAGTTTTTGTGTTAGAAAGCTTTTTTTTGGTAACTGACTTACTGGTTGGACTTACGCTAGAGTTTGTTTTAGTTGAAACTTGACTCGTTAGGATGGGTATATGTAAATCTTATATTTTGTTATGAAATACGTGTCATAGTTGTAATGGATTCAATTTCAATTAAATTGGACAAGGGTGGGTATTGGTTCGGTCGGTGTTGGTATGGGTATTTTCGCCTATCGAACCGTAGAAGTCGGTTAATTAAACCGACTTCATACTGACAAGAAATATTTTCAATTTTTTTGGTTAATCGGTTAATAGGCGGTTGGTTAAGTTGATTAATTGTGGTAAAAAGTTTTTATGTTAAGATTTATCAACTTTCTTGTAACTACATAATTAGTAAAGCATGTACTTTATAAAGACAATTCTACCGCTTATCAAATAGAATCGAGGTCGAAACAGTATTTTTATTTCACTTACTAACCGCCAAAAATCAATTGTCAATTGATGACGGTTCAGTGATGGTCGGTAAACGATAAACGGTTAATCTACCCACCCTTAAGCTAAACGCTGGTTTTGATTATTGTCCATGAAAATTTTAAAAAGAAACTCATTATTAATTGGTCAGATAATCTGCAAAAAGCTTGGGAGTTGACTGAGAATATGATTGTATCGACTTATGGACCCGTGAAACACACATGTATGAAGAATATGCTTAGTGCTTTGGTGGTGAAGCACGATAAAAGTGGCAACAGGCAACTAGGTTATAGAGAGAGAGGGAGAATTCATGATTGGAATAATTGGTTGTGTGCAAATTAGGAAACAAATTATACATATATAATTAAAACACTCTTCAACGTTGGATTGGATTTTGCCTTAATCTCTACCAAAAATCACCCTTCTAACAAAAAAAACAAAACATTATATGCAGTTGTTGTACGAGGGCTGACCATGAGGTCTACGCCACCCAAAGCCAAAGGTGCACCACCGCCCATATGCTCGTCCTTCCCACTCACTCTCGTTGCTTTCTTTCTTTTTCCTAATAAGGAAAAATCAGTATACCCACCAGGCTACCACTACTAGCTAGCTAGCCTAGCTGCTACCTAGTCCTTCTCTTGGCATCCCTCTTTCTACTAGTGCCTTGATCAATAATTAAACACCTGGATCAATAATAAAAAAGTCCGAATTTCAATGTATCAATTAGTTTTCTAGATAACCCACGACAAAGCAGCGGTGTGAGAGCATTACTCCCTCTCGTCACAGGGGCAATCGGCATTTAATGCCAACTGACTAGCTACAGAGGAGGTGTTATCTAGGACACTCCTTATCAGAGCCGATGACCTAGACTCATGGAAAAATTACATGCAATCTAGTTGGAAGACGACATGAGACATGGTCGTACAAGAGAGGAATGACCTTTGACTAGAGTGAATAGGGTTCAAAAGAGAAGGTATACACTTTATTCATTCATTTGAAACACACTAATTCCAAAACTTCTCTTCTAGAAAAAATTACCGACCTAGATATCAAAGGTATCCATTATCGGCTCACCCCAACAGGCTTCTAAGCCAATTCTCTTAGTGATTTTCGTTCTCTTAAGAGTGAAATGTTTTACTTGAGCCTCTACTTCTTTTTTTGAAAAGAGTGTCTTATTTTTTAAAGTAAGGTGCCACTCAATACACTCCCTAGATGCATGCCATGTAACGGGCATTGAGCTATTTGATTAAATTTAATTATTCTCCATGTAGTGAGCTACTTGAGTCCGCCTTTTATATAAAATGAACTCTAAGCTTAGGTCGTATGCTCATTTATTGTACCAACTCTTACCCCCATGCATCCCATGGCCCTTATAATAATTTAATTTAAAAACAATACTTAGGATTCAAGAATATATATAGTACCGTCAAAATTTTAAAGAGAAATGTTTTATTTTTATTTCTTTCCCATCTCTTGTTCATCTCCGTATGAAAAAAAATGGACAAAAAATAAGAAATAGATGAATGTGTAACCCTTCTCAATTCTAAATCATCGCAATCTTACTTGACCTTTACCTAAACATGATTTGAAAATCTTCAACCCTAGGTTGGATTAGGTTGAGCTTAAAGTTGCGCTTGGGCTGGCCTTAAACCCAACCCAACTCTCAATTGGGTTGACCCGATTAAACCAAAAAAAAACCAAAACGTTTCGAAACAGCAAGAGAGCAAACGATGTCGTTCCCCATGAACTCGCTCCCCCAGTGCCTTGTCGCAAAAGAAATGGTTTTTATTTCTTCAGATCACTCGCAGAAAGGCTAGAGCCGAAATCAAAAGCAGAATCACTGAATCAGAGAAGCTAAAGAAGAAGAAGAAGAAGATGGCGAGGTACGACCGAGCGATAACGGTTTTCTCGCCGGACGGGCACTTGTTCCAGGTGGAGTACGCCCTCGAAGCTGTTCGGAAAGGCAACGCCGCCGTCGGCGTCCGCGGCTCCGATATCGTCGTTCTCGGCGTCGAAAAGAAGTCCACACCCAAACTCCAAGACTCCAGGTGTCCACTCTCATACGCATACATATATATATAGTTGTGCGGCTGTGCCTACGAAAAACTTGCATTCGAAAAGTTTGTGTTTTCGGGTTTTGTCTGGACGGTGAATTTGGTTTGGGGTTTAGGCGGGTTTTGTGAGTTAGGGTTTTTTCTGTGATGGGAATTTATTAGTTTCCAATCCCAGTTTAATAGGATGGTTTATTGGAATTTGAGAATGTGATAGATTGACAGACTGATATCTTGTCAAACGCTGACAATGTTATGTATAAATTTATAATGAATTTCTAGGAATTTATGAGTTAATTGATTGTCTGCTTACTAATCAAAATAATTCCATATGATGTATTTCTTTGTTCTTTTTATTTCTATGAAATTATTTTCTTTATTTTGTTTGCTAAATAACACAAAAATAATTGCTTGATACTTATGTTGTAATGCTTAGGCTTGCCTTGCGTTGAGGTCAAATGCACATATGGGTCACCTTTCTATTGTGCATTTCTAAAAATATGCTTCAAATATTTGGTGCTTTTAGTTTTGGATTTAATAAGTTTGCTGGTTAGTTATTTACAGCATGTGAACAGCTAAGTGACATTCTTAGTTTTCTAAAGCTTGATTATTGATGTTTTTGTTGTTGGATTCGGGTTCCTGCGTGTAACGTTAACAATTGGACATGTTACTGAAAATCTGTGGCTATTACAATGCTTATGTCTAGCGCACTTGCCATTTCATGTTCACCATGTTTTCTGCTGCTTATGTTCTCAGATCTGTTAAGAAGATTGTGTCCTTGGATGATCACGTTGCATTGGCCTGTGCCGGTTTGAAAGCAGATGCTCGTGTGCTGATAAACAGGGCACGCATTGAATGTCAGAGCCATAGGCTTACGGTTGAGGATCCTGTAACTGTTGAATATATAACACGTTACATTGCAGGTCTGCAGCAGAAATATACGCAAAGTGGGGGTGTAAGACCATTTGGCCTTTCAACTTTGATTGCAGGTTTCGACCCGTACACTGGTGTCCCATCTCTCTATCAGACAGATCCATCAGGAACATTTCAAGCGTGGAAAGCCAATGCGACTGGGAGAAACTCAAATTCGATGAGGGAGTTTCTAGAAAAGAATTATAAAGAAACTTCCAGACAAGAAACTGTGAAGTTGGCGATTCGTGCTTTGCTTGAAGTAAGTTACTCCACCTTGTGCATTTGTGCTTATGTGTATGAGTTTGTGTGTCAGTGTGTGTGGGGTCAGAGCGTTATCCTGGACTTATTCCCTTTCATATGTATTAAGACCACCTGAACAGAACTCTTTTTGATTGGTGCTGCATATTTTGAATTGATGTTGCGTAGATTTTGTTCAGTAGTCAGTCAAATGATGTGACATGCTCCCAATTAGGATCTCTGAAACCTACATTACTTGGCCTTTTCACTTTAACGAAGCTTAATTTGGCTGTGGATATTACTTGATTAAAAAGAAAAATGAGTTTGGAGCTCTATATGAGTTACTTTGTTATATTATTGTGAGACTGATTTGAGTTTCTTGATGTCTGACAAAGAAATTTTGTTTTTATAAGTAAATGGATTTCATTAAAACCAAAGGGGGCACCCAAGTAAATTTGCGGTGATTTTGATATCCCTCATCCTGACTAATTGGTTTAATGAATCATATTATCCCATGCTTTTGTATGAAAGGGCTCCTACAATCAGTATGGCTCGTAGCTATATACATCACAACTTTTGTTTTACTTCACATCTTTATTTATGGATATCTTAGTTATCATTGCATGTACTTAGAGTATTTTTATACTTTATTTGTAGATCCAAACATCTCTTACAATTGGCTAGAAGTTTTGGTGCATAAAAGTGGTTATTTATTCTCTTACAGAATCAATTTGTTTATTCATTTTAGACAATTTGCTCCCAGACTTGTACTTTTCTATGTTCCCTGAGCTGTTTTTGTATTGATCATGTTGTTGAAGAGGAACAATGGGAATATAAAGGTGGAAGAGGGTTCATATGAAGTTGGAAGATAAGGAGAACCATCTAAACAAGTAAATAATGAAAACCTGAGCGAAATACAATGATAACTAACTAATAATGAAACCTCCTGCTCCTGGCTATAGGACCTGCCTTGAAATTCAATGATCTGAACATTGATATGAAAGGCTTGAGTATGATCTTTTTTTTTTTTTTTTTATGTCGGGGAACCTCTCCAAGGCAGGGCCCTTCGGATCCACCCCTACAGAGTAAACCCCGGTCCCGTGCACTGCACCCTCAGAAGTTTCCCTACACGGAACTGGTTAAATCACTAGCTTTTAAAGCTTGAGTATGATCTTATGGAGATCAGATGGTATTCTAGCACATTAGGTATGGTTGAGTCTGGTTGATGGTTGCCCTTAAGCCAAGGTCGAATGGGATGCTTGCAACGTAAATCAAATCAGTATTCGTTTCGTGGACGTCAAACTCATTTGGCTGTGCTGCTTTGAGTTGTTGTTTGGCCATAGAGGAATATGGCATATAGTACAAGGCTGGGTAAACAAATAAACATTTAATTGGTATCTTCTTTTCCCTTTTGTTTATTTTATCAATTAGGTTGTTGAGAGTGGAGGGAAGAATATAGAAATTGCCGTGATGACAAAAGAGCATGGGCTGCGCCAACTTGAGGAAGCTGAAATTGATGCCATTGTTGCTGATATTGATGCAGAGAAGGCAGCAGCAGAGGCTGCAAAGAAGGGCCCTGCAAGGGAGACCTAGTTCTGTTGCGTTCTCATATTTCACCTCAGTTTCTAAATACTTCATTGTTTCTTGAAACTTCCGCATCTAATTTATGGGTCAATCAGGACCTGAATTCAGTGTTTTTCTTCAAACCAACACCCCTCCCCCCTCCCAAAAAGAAATTCCACACCCCCCAACCCCCACCATTTTTTCCTCATTGTATGGAATTGTTGATGATAATTAAGCACATTTTTTGTTATGTGCAGACTGCTGCATATATCCGTTCCATTTATGCTTTGTGAATAGTAGTCTATTACTTAATTTTGTGGGTGAAAATTTGTTACCTACTTAAAGTAGAGATTAACACATAACGGATACTGCATATGTTCTGTTTGAAAGCTTGGGGGATACCTTAAGGTTATGCATTCATTGTACGCAATCATTACAAACCACAGAGTTACGTTTTTTTCTGCTAGATTTTTCACCTAACATCCGGCGCTGGTCTTCATCATTGGCCTGCAGTTCTTCGTAGTCTGCATGGTGGATGAAGTAGCCATCAGTTTTCCAACAATCTGTTCAACATCAAAATCCAAAATATGATGCCCCAAATTATATGGTCTTATTAAGCTGGACCGTATCAAGTTTGGCAAGGTGCTATTCTTGGGCCTTATCTTCTTTGCTCTTTGGAAAGTTTTTTAAGTATAATTTTTTTTTTTTCAATTTTTTGTTGGGTGGGGTTAATTTTCAGTGATGAAATGAAATGAAATGCACCCATAAACCTAATTTAATCTTGTGAGCTTTTTAAATATAAAGTTCAAACTTTAGTGATGAAAGCAAAAGACAAATTAAAGATTTGCTAAATGTAAAGAAGAGTACTTTCCTCTTCTTTACATTACTTGTCATCTTCATATATTACCTAATCCCATCTCTTTGAGACTAAAAAAAAGGTGGATGTGGGTTATGAAGTCATAGTGTTAGCTTCTAGAAAATCTTGATTATCTATCGTCACTCAAGATAACAACATGCTAACTTAAATCAAATATTCAAACAAAGATTGTGACCGCATGACGAAGGAAAAGAAACAAAGACTGGTGAAAATTCTAAAGACTTTTTTTCAAATTTGAAACGAAAATTCAGCATTTCTGACAGGCCGGCTGCAGCCATGTCAGCCTCCAGGCAACGTTTGTCGGAAATGGCCAAATTTAACTTCAACTGCCGTTTAAAGAGCATGTGCTCTTTTCCACGTACCCTCCATGGCATCGTTGACTACATCAATTACAACAAAGCAATCAAATCTATTCCGACTTACTTGTAAAGAAAGAAAACTCTTTGAAAAAATCTCCCTAATTCACACCTACGTGAGCGTGACCATATTTAAATCCGCCCACAAAAAAAAAAAAAAAAAAAGGCGGGAGATGACAATTTGTATTCATATGTTGAATTCGGATCGTGTTGAAATGTGTGTTAGTTGCAGAATGTCCCACCACCCTGATACTAAATCTCAGCTAAATGTATTTTGTCTCTCTCGATACTAGCGAGCTGCAAAATACACAAAGCTTAGACGCCCGTCAGGCTATTCCGATAAGAACTTTAATGTCTAATTTAGTAATTGACCTCTTACCTAGAAAATATGTTGAACTACCCTATTAGACTTACTTACCTGGAGACGGTTCCTTCCATCACATACACATTTCATTGGCTCTTCTGCCATGTAGACCTCGGTGTCTCGCACCCTTCTCTCTTCTCGTGCCGAATGTCCCATCCTCCTACTACCATCACTCGCCTGCACTTGATGAGTGATCCGCCACTTCTAGCCACCAACAATAAATGCAAACATTCTCTCGGGCCTGGCTTGGGTCTTGTGAACGAGGGAGATTCCAAGCCAAGCCCAGGCGGGTTGAGAATACAAACCCAACAATATGTATAAGACTATATAGGTCAACTATAACCAATTTATTTAATTTAATGGATCATACTCTTCAACCATAATCAGCTAATTTCGTGATGAGTTTATGTCAAACATTGTCAGCTTTAATTAAAGTTTTGTTTGAAAAAACCTTTTCTATGTCTCTCTTTTTTTTTTTTTTTTTTTCTCTCTCATTTTTTTCACACAATATTAATAAACAATTCAAACTCTAAAAACTACTTTTACTTTTGTGTTACATCAAAATACTTTGAAAAAAAAAAGAGAACAAAACAAAAACAAAAACCACCTTGTAAAAGCATAAACAAACATGAGCCAACATTCGTGGAGGTGCAGACCATTTGAGAGTCTTTTTAACCCATATGTACCCAATTCTTACATTTGTTGGTTGCTTCAATCATTCTGCACAGAATTATATGCCTGTGAAATCATTTTGTTGTAAATCCTGTAGATGATTATGTTGAAATCTTTGTGCTGCTTATGATTTATAACGTGAATTTTTCTGTGCAGAGAATCTTCAGACGCATCCAGTGGACTAAAATGTATCGTTTGATCTTATATTCTCTGCTATTTCCCCTTTTGAAATTTACTTTGGCATACAGTGGCGTGCAAAGTCTAATGCATCATGATGAGCATGAATTTACATTATTTACTATATATATATATATATAGCATGAATTTACTATAATTGTAGGTCTCAAAATCAAAATTCCAAAACTCTTGACTTAATTTCATCTCCCAAGTCCCTGATAGTGACACAAAGATTTGCATGGTTCAATCTATGACCTACATCCACAAGATCAAGCCTAAGATTGCATTAAGTTCTTATTTCTCTGGGTAATATTTACAATATAACATACTCCTATTTATAGAAGAATCATGTTGGATACAAATAGACTTCTACTCTAACTTGGTTAGCTAGATGATAGTTTTTAACTATTCAACTGAAACTCAGTGATAGTCTTCAAGTGTGACTCAATGATATCCAACTGTAAGTCAATAATAGTCTTATACTGTGACTATTATTCTTGAACTACATGGTATACTCTAACAGCCATAACAAGTTGCAATTCTAGAACCCCGAGTTAGGGAAGACACTTTGTGTATGTTCAGATGTTGAATTTGAGTCATGTCGAAGTATGACTATAAAACTATATAGGTCAACAGTAATTTGACCCATTTAATGAAATGGGTTAGACTCCTTAACTATAGCCTGCTAATTTTGTGTTGGGTTCGTGTCTACTTTGTGAGCCGTGCCAAAATATTGCTAGCCCTTAATATTGCATGTCAAGTTCGAATCATGTCAATGCATAGATATAAAATTATATAAGTCGTCAACTATAACCTAACTCATTTAATTAAACAAACCAGACTTATCAACCATAACTCGTTAATTTCGTATTGAATTCACGGATCATGTCAAAAATTGTTGACTCTACTATAAGGTGAAGAAACGTTAAAAACATCCCAATCGAAAGGATTAGGCTATGACGAACTTTTCATAGCCGCTATTAGAGTAGATTTGCATTAATTCTCCATAGTAGCCCGTTAATTATCCTACCTCGCAAATGTAGATTAGGATTCTCTATAATTGGTTTGCCTAAATTGCAAGAAATTTCTTATAAAAGCATTTCCAGCAAACTCTCTATAAGGGAGTCTGTTCTCTAAGTTTAGAGAATATGTCCAAAAAATTACAAAAAAAGTCCTGTAGCAGACTCCCTAAATGAAGCCTAAACATTAGAATTGCTACAGTAGAACCCAATATTTTGGGTTCCACTAATGCAATCATTATGATTATTAAACAAAAAAATGACTCTCTTTTCTCTCCTCTCTCACAATTCTCTCTCATCTCTCATCACATATATATAATATAATTTTTTTTAAAAAAAAAAACAAATATTTTAATGATATAGGGAATAATTAAGGGAAGCTATTGGAGATCCGGATCCCTTGAAATCCTAAGGAAATTCCAGATTCTGGAATTAGGGGATCCTAGCCGTTCAATTTAATCAAAAGGCCAGGATCCCGCCACGTGTCCCACTAACTTAAAAAAAAATTAAAATAATAAAATAATATTTAAAATTTAAAAATTAATTATAAAATTAAATAATAAAATTAATCCCGCCACGTGCCCTTGGATCGGCCACCCCCAAGGGCCATGGTGGTGGCTTCGGCCACCCCCAATCGGCGCCACCCCAATGCCAAAAATGGGGTGGCCGGCCACCCCAATTATTTTATTATTTTTGTTTTTAAATTTTATTATTTTCTTTTATAATTACTTTTTAAATTTTAAATATTATTTTATTATTTTAAAGGTTTTTTAAGTTAGTGGGACACGTGGCGGGATCCTGGCCTTTGGATTAAAATGGACGATCAGGGTCCCTTAATTTCAAAATCTGGAATCCCCTTAGGATTTCAGGAAATTCGGATCCAGCTATTGGAGTGTATTTTGATATAGAGAAGCAAAAAGTAATTTAAATCCTTAAATGTAGGAAAAATGATGAAAAAACTGCTGGAAATGGCTTTAAGCGGTATCAACCCACCTACTCAAACAATACCTACAAATTTATCTTCCATTTGCAGTCAAGTCTACAGTAACCTACAAATTTTTCTCTTTCACTTTCAGTTACAATTGAAAAAGACTTCATCTTTCTATATTTATTTAACTTGGTAGAAAATGCATCCACATCATGTGATATGATCTCTCTTTTTCCAACGGACGCATACCTTACCAGATAGAACCAAAATCCTGATCAAATTAATTGAAGAAGCAGCACCTGGACGGCTAAGATTTAGTATCAAAATCCCATCATCACCCCCATTGAAGACATCTCTCTCTCTCTCTCCCTCTCTCTCTCTCTACATGTGTGTGTGTATATATATATATATATATGCGTGTATTGGTAGATAATGGTTAAAGGTTTTGGGCAGGTAGGGAATTTAAGAATAAAGTGAAGGACATCAGGGGTTTTAGTTAGTGAGAGATGATGATAAGGGCCCAAAATAATCAATTTAGGAAAAGAAGATTGTGAGGTTAAGTATAATGAAAGGGACAGAGAGTTGACCCCTATGGGCTGAGGACTTTGGGATCCATCACCATCACCCAAGCAACCACCACCTAACAACATCAACACCCATCCAAACCCCACTATTTCCTCTTCTTCTCTTCCCTCTTATACCTAGGTTTTTGCTTCTTTTTTCCTTCTCTAATTAATCAATGATCTTGTATTACTCACCAAACTTTGTTTAACTTTCCCCACCCCCTAAACTTTTATGACATTGATTTTCAACAATTTTGTTATTCGGATTGCTAGCGATTCAAACGGTAAATATGAGATAATTTTTATGGAGCTCACATGTCTGAATAGTTAGAGATTCTCATCAATTTTATTGTCCAAATGTGAGAGAGTCTTTATGAAGTTCACGTACTTGAGCAAGTCTCAAACAATCTGTTCACCTGGTGAGGCATGTAGGCTTCACAATGGTTGATCTCTTATATTTTTTTACCTGAATATTACTAGCAATTTGAACAAACCATTACTAAAAATCCAAATCCAAACTTTTACTACCTTGTTCTCAGTGCATCATTGACTCATTGTGGTAATGTACATTAGTGGGTTCTCATTTTTCATTCGAGTAATTATGTGATTAAAGTCATGTCAACTATTAGAAATTTTCTTAACACTATTTAATTACATGCTGACATGTATCAACAAGCTAGTTGAAAAAGATATACAAGTCTAACATTCTTTCTTCTCGATATAATTTCTAGATTTCCACATGTTAGTTCAAATTATCATAAGAAGAAGTTGAAAAGGTTTTGTAGATTGACCAAATACCAAATGTTAAGATTAGAGCAGCGTTGATAATTTATTTTTGCGTGTGAGCTTTGAGTCATGTCCATACATAAATATTAGATTATGTATGTCAATTATAATTCGACTCCTTTAATCAAATGGGCCAAAGTTCTCAACTTGAATTCACTAATTTGTATTGAGTTTATGCCGAATTCGCAGATGATGTCGAAAATTGTGAGACTGAAAGTATATCTCTTAAACCAAGAGTCACATAGTACTAACAAGCTAGGCAAATAATTAGAGAGGTTTTACTCCCCTGGTGCTTGGTCCTATATCTGTTAAAGGCTTTTACAGTCCCATTTAGTAGGTAGGTCCAAATATGTAGGATGGAGGGTAGTGGTCCAATGCTTTCATCACAAGGTTTAGAGATTCTTTTGCTACCAGAAAACAAAGCCAATTTGTGTGCATCTTGTGAATTAAAATATCAGCTGTGAATTCTTCACATTTCTTTTTTAAAAAAAAAAAACTACCAATTTTTTTATTTCAAAACTCCTCTTTTTTTTCTTTCTTTTTTTTTTTTTTTCTTTTTTACTTCACAAAAGACCCTTAAATTTCCACATGTTTCAAGAAGACATCCAAAGTTCAAAAAGTCTCAATTTTACTCCTCAAACTTTTAATTTGATACAATATATTTCCTTCTGTTAAGATTTGGCGTTAAATCCTAACGGAGACTATGAAAAATATCAAAATACCCTCTAATTTTCATTTTCTAAAAAAAAAAAAAAAAAAAAGAAGGTAAATTTAAAATTTTATAAAAGTTTCAAGGGTATAAAGGTCATTTTATCATTTTTACCATTTATTTTAACACCCGAGTGAGGAGATTGCATCAAATTAGAAGTTCGAATTGATGAAATTGAGAGTTTTTAAACCTTGAACATGCCATGTTAAAACGTGCAGAAGTTCAAGGGAGTTTTGTAAAATTTTTTTTTTCTTTTTGTAATATGGCACAAGAACCTAAGGTCCCACTTATTAAGTTTTTCATGGGAGTCACACTCATCCTGCATGTAGTAAATTTGAAATAACTAATCCAATTATTTGAAAGATTTGTATTATTGAATAGTGATGGTGCCTCATATTTTAAACCAGGAAATAACACTTGCTTATAGTACAAATTAAGGCCACATGGGACGAAGTTAAGTGAAGCTCATTTGGCCCATGGTTCACCCATGCAGTATAATAATTAAGGATATTTTGGAAATTTCAATGTATTAAATTAGGGTTTTAACAAGAGGAGTAACCTTAATCTTTTCTCAAACATAGTGATATTAGCTACTTGTTCATGTGGATATAGACACACTGTCGAACTACGTAAACTCTTTGCATTTTGTTTTTTCTCCCTTTTTTCTTTGCTTCTTTACATAATCATATATTCTTGACAATCTTAAGAGCAACTCCAACAAATTCTGTAAAACTTTTGTATTGTATATATTTAGCTAATATGAGAAGAAAAAAAAAAATCACGTTTTCTCCTTATATAAAACACATATTTTGCTTTTTGATTACTTATGTATTTTTTTTTTAATTGTTTCTCTTTCTCATTGTTTAAGCAAACAATTAAAAAAATACTAAAAAATAGATATTTAAAGAAAACAGAAAATATATTGGAATTTGGATTGAAAAAATAATAAGTATAAAACTGTACTTTTTATTTGCTAAAATGCATAACATTGTTGGATATGCTTTAACAATTTGTTTCACACCATCAAGGGTGGTGGTTCAATGATCCAAGAAAATTTTCAAGTAATTAGAGCATGTACTAGGACGTGAGTTCGAATCTCCGCAATGGAGAATCCCTACATATGTCTAATTAGTATTAATCACCTTGGATTCCCATTGATGCCCTGTTGGAGGTAGGTCAAGCTATGACTCAGTCGGATTTGAAGGAGCACCTACAGTTTCCATCATTTAGGCCCTTCATGTCCGGCTCCCAGTAGGTAAGTGCTATTATGGTCACACCCAGGTAGGATAGCCACAATTGATTTTCCCGGCCAACTTTAAAAAAAAAATAAAAAAATAAAAAAAAAAAATTGTTCTTACAAAATAACATATTATAGCAAAAACCTTCTCTCTTTTTCAAATATTTGATTCGTTATAAAGATAATTCTAATGTTTAGGTTTATCCGTATGTTAGTACCGTATAATCCTATTATTAGATAGAGGAAACATATAAAATAAAATAAAATCTCTTATTAACCCAAAAAGGAAAGGATAATCTATGTTTAGGCAATTAACCAAGAACCAAACACAACGATAAAGGAAGGAAAGCCAAAAAAAGAAGGTGGGGTAGGACAAAACGTCAGCGTTAGGATAAACAAAGAAAAAGAAAGGTGTATAATTAAGGTTAGAGCCTAGCGGGGTAGAGGGGTCCAATTGGCTGCTGGAGGGTGACATGTGTGGCCCCCACCGCCGCAACCGAGCACATGAGCCTACGTCGGACGGCTGCCAACTACCACCCAAAAAGAGAGGAGTAGGTAGCGTGTGTGATGCCGACGTTTGCGAGTGTGCAACCCCTCTATTATAAAGGTCCCCCCCTCCTTATCACATTCCAACACCCCCCTAATCATTTTCTCTCAATTGTAATATGTGTTGGGGTGTTAGATTTGGTCGTGTTAAAACATATATATAAGATTATATATATATCAATAATAATTCGACAATCACCTTCTAATTTTTTATTGAATTTGTGTCTGAGTTTGCGGGTCATGTTAAAAATTGTTTATCATTATATTGTGTGTCGGGTTTCTATCTAGATCAATCATAACACAACTTATTTAATTAAATATGTCAAATTGTTCAACTTTAACTAATTAATTTTGTATTAGATTCGTGTCGAATTCACGAGTCGTGTCGAAATTTCAAAAATGTCATCAGATTTGTTAAATTAAGTACATGGGACCTAAATTAATGGGTTAATTGCCCTAAAAGAGAGCAAGAAAGGGAGATCATAACTTAGGTTCGTCCTATGTTACTTCAGAAAAGAGGGTATACCTACCTTTCAGGATTAGTAGTAGCATCTTAACTCAGCCAGAAGACATACACATCATTCTATATATTTATAAATAATTTTAGATAATTAAATACACAAAAAAAAAAATGCATCTTCATTTTCGTATGCCAGGTATATTAGTAAATGTTAAATAATTTTTATTAATCATATCAATTGCCATATTAGCAAATGTTTTAGCAGTTTAAAAATGTGCAGTTTAAAAAATAGCGATTTCAAAATATAACTTACAAATAAGAGGTTTTAAAAATGCAAAATCACAGGGTTTTTTATTCGTCAAAAAAAAAAATTAATTGAGGCTTTTTAAAAAAATTTCAGGGATAAAATCAAACTTTATCTGTTCATCAAGGCTTTAATAGTTTCCAATCATATTGACGTTGACAGATATGATGAATATACAATGAACACGTATCCAATGATGGGCTAGGATAAAACTTGAATTTACATATAAATAATAAACAGAGTGTATATATATATATAAGCCTATTAGGAGTGAAAAATGTCCAATGACCCCAAATATCACTCGAGGTGAGTCGGTGTTTTCACAGCTATCCTAAGAATCACAAGTAAATTTAAGGAAAAAAATATCAAAAAGCCTTTCAAACTATCAGCGTTTGTAATATAACTCATATTCAAAATGTATTAAAGTAGCTTCTCAAACTATCAATTTTTTTTTTTTTTTTTTGACATGTCTGCACAAGAGGGGGGATGAGGGGGATTCGAACTAGTGACCTCCACTTCATTAAGTGTGGTCCCAGCCGATTGAGCTACCTCTTGGGGACCTCAAACTATCAAATTAAATGAATTAAAAAGCCCACTTATTTTTTTTATATTCCTATAATACCCCTATTCTTTTAACAAATAAAATAATAAAATAATTGTAAAAAAAAAAACAATTTTTTAAAAATACAAAAAACCAATGGGTGAATAAATACAAAAAAAAAAAAATAAATAAATAAATAATTAGTCACTGTAATTGGCTTAAATTACAAATTGCTTCATGTCATATTAAAGTAAAATTAAAGGTCGAATAAAAACAATTTTTTAACAGAATTTGACTCCAAGGACTAAATTGTTTTTTTTTTGGAATATTTCAAGAACCGTACCTTTAATTTTATTTTAATACAACATGAAGCAATTTATAATTTATATTAACTATAGTGACTAATTATTTATTTATTTCAAAAATTAATTTTTTTTGTCTTTATTCGCCCATTTGTTTTTTGTTTTTTTTTTTAAAAAAATTGTTTGGTTTTGTTACAATTATTTTATATTTTATTTGTTAAAAGAATAGGGGTATTGTAGGAATATAAAAAAATAAATTGCCTTTTTTATACATTTTGGTAGTTTGGGGGCTACTTTAATACTTTTTGAACATTGAGGAGTTATATTGCAAACGGCCAGTAGTTTGAAGGGCTTTTTATATTTTTCCTAAATTCAAATTTAGCAACCACACATAATGCCTTTAAAATCTAGCAAAGCATAAAATAAATTTGACATAAAAATTTGGTAACCAAGATAAAACTTTTTTTAATAAATTTGACATAAAAATTTGGTAATGAAGATAAAACTTTTTGAAAAAAAAAATAATAATAAAAATAAAAATTGAAAAGTAAACACACTCCGAGAGTTTGGGGTAACTAACCCCATAAAACTTATCCACTATAGAAGAACAAATTACAACTTGTTTATACCAACAAAATTTTTGTAGTAAAAAGTAAAAACTTAATGTGTACCCAACCAACGACTTGTTTGTCTCCTACCATAAAGATGCCAAAATATTAAATCCCAATACTCTTGAGGCTTTCATTCATTGATCGCTCGAATTGCTCGTTCTTTACCTCAATGTGCTCAATCTATGTGATTGAGCCTTTTAGGAGCTTAAAATTTTATGCCTTGAAGTCCTCCGTTCAAACGTCTTGCGATCGTGACCGGAATTGGCGCATTTTGGAACTCGATTTTTTTTAAAAGCCTTTATGATCTCGTTCAAAGTTCAAACGCCTTTCGAATGGTCTTGCGAGCTAGGAAATTATGCCTTGAATTCTTAAACCTCGTAAAATTGTCTCGTACGGGTTGTGAACAGCAGCTCATGCTAAATATGTTCTTAGATGCAATAAAACAAAATTTGGATCATGAAATGAAATGGAAATGATCCAATCCCAAATTATCTAGTCGGGGGTTGAGCTCTTAACTTTTACTGTGATATTATGATAAATCACTATTTATTCTTAAAATTTAAGCTGATAACAAATAATAAAATTAGTTATTTAATTAATACTTTAACAATATCATTATCTGACCACGATTGATTCTCCAAGCAAACCTCTCAGCTTTAAACCTTTCACTTTTTTTTAGTTCTCTCTACCATTCGAGTTTTGGAGCAACCAAAAAAAAAAAAAAAAAATGTTTGCACATAAAATTATCTAGTTTTAATTATTTTAAGGGTAAAATCCACTTAACTCCCTCAAACTACCACTTCAATGACAATCTACCCCCCAAACTATCAATTACGACAATTTACCCCCCAAACTACCAAAAAACGACAATGTACCCCTCAATGCTATTAAAATGACAAAATTACCCCTATAAAATTTTCAATAAGACAAAAATACCCTTCAAATTTTGGAAAAAAAAAAAAATTAGTATTTTTGTTTTTATTTTAGTAAGGATTATTTCGTCATTTTGTTAAAATTTGGGGTACATTGTCATTGTTTTAGTAGTTTATGAGGTAAATTGTCGCAATTGATAATTTGAGGGGTAGATTGTCATTAGGGTAGTAGTTTGAGAGGGTTAAGTAGACTGTAGCCAAATTTTAAATATCTATCATTCTAAGAACCCTAATGACTTTTAGGAGGATATTTAAAAAGGCACAGCGGATCTCTTGAATAAGTCTTGCAAACTGCTACATCCCTAAGAATGTGGCATAAATTAATGTTGGTATTTTTACAATTTAATTTATATTTTCCCTACCAAACAAAATATAAAAATTACCATAATTAAGTTGAAGATAATTAAATATTCAAAGTATAATTGGATATTTGAGCCCATAAGGTCCCTTATTGGATGCAGAGGAAACCTAGAGGACCCCACCTTGAGGATCATGCATGTGATGTTGGTGGAAGTTGAACCTATTAACAATATTTAAGGTAGAACAATAATTTACTCTATTGATGGGGAAAGAAGCAACAATTTAAAAAAATAATAATAATAATAAAAAATAAAATATTATCTTTTAGAGCAAGATAGGAAAATATCCTATAGAAGCTTCTAATGTCTCTACCTAACACCTTTGAAAAAGGGGAAATGTTGAAAAGTACTTCCTTTTTATATGGGTGAAGGGCCATAGGTTTCTAGGGATATTTTTTTAAAAAAAATTTTTCCAAAGTTGCAGCCACTCAGTCATGTGTCCTTTTGCTCATGCCCATCTATGTCTTGGATTGCTTTTTGGGAATGGAATTCATCTCTTTCTTCTTTGGGAGATTCTTTTTCACTCACCCTTTTCATCTGCTTCTTTGCATTTAAATTTCTGCATTTCATCTTCAATATTGTTTTTTTATATATTTAGTTGCTACCGGTTGAGCCATAGAGCCAAAACTAGTGAAAGGACATTAACATTTTGCACTTTGTCTCGGACCCCAGTGACATTAACATAAATCCATTTACTTTGGTAGCTTGAATTTCAATCGATATGGTCGGTAATTGTGTCTCAGTCATTCATTGATGGGTACTATCACATCAACTTAATTAGATAAAAATGAGATTGGAGTACTATAATATGCATCGTTACATTTTATGTATGTTTGATAACGCATTTTGTCGGGTATTTTTTGTTTTAGTTTGAAAATTATTTTGATTTGACGTAAAAATAAAAGCTCTTTTTATCTCTTGATCGGAGTGTTTTGTGTTTTGAGTTGTTTTGTTAATGTATTAGTCTTTAAAACATAAAACAAAAAACACAAACACAAACAAATATGGGTTTAGTCTTTCTAATACTACCTTGAAATAATTCCATGCTCATTTGAAATGTATATATATATATATATATATATATATATATAGAAAACTAATGTTTGAAAGATGCCTGTAATCTAAGGTTGAAATGGCAAACTCTTTTAGCTTAAATTTTTATACATAACCTGTGTTTTGGATCTTTATTACCTAATCTAATTTCTTGAATTAATTAATTTATATACAAAAATGTGGGCATATCGAGTTCCCTCTTTCACAGGTTATTTCAAATTTTCTACTCTTGCAAGTGGCCGTTATCAAGTTAACGCGTGCATGATCAAGATAGTCGGATTTATTATTTTTCTCTTCAACCTATGAAATACACCTATTAATAATATATATATAATATATATATATATAATCTGAAAGAATTAATCACCGGCTTCCCATGTTCAATAATTGCATTCCATCTTTTTCTTATATATATATAGTTGGTAGCAAGTTAACATAAATTAAGGAAAAAGTTCAATTAACGTTTAAAGTTTAAAACCTTTAGTCAAACACTAAAACTTAAAACTTATTAATATGAAGAAACAAACTAAAAAGAAAGGGAGTTTAATTGGCTTACTTTTTTCACTTGGAGTAGAAAAATTACCGTTTTTTCGTTTATAACAATTGTATTACTAAACAACATTAATGATGCATGCGATGGTCAAAATTAACCATTGAATCAGCATTTATGTTGATCGTTATTGCTACGTCATCTTATTTGTACGGCAATTGTATAATAGTTGGTATATTAAAAAGCACGCTGCTCAAAGCACCAAAGCTAGTTAGGGTTTTCTTCCTCGATCTAGGGTTGTGTATTAAATAGAGGAAGATATGTTGGGTGATGGGTTAGATAACAAATGTTAGGAGCCAGGAGGTTGGTAGAAGGATGGTACTACGGAGAGAGTTGTTAGTTCCTGCACACTTCTCATATAGTGTGTATTATTATAGTGGAAACGATAGGTTACCCACCACTCCATCTTTTTCCTTATTTCTCCTCCTCTCACGGCTTATCCATACTACCCTCCAAATTTAGATCCAGCCCTCTTCCCAAAAAGACAAACCCAAAAGAATCTGAAAAACAAAAGGAAAAAAAGGAAAGAAAATAAGGTGGGTGTGGTGGGAAGGAGAGAAAAGAGGCTGTGGAATCCTCTCCTCTGAATCACATGAATAAATAAACTAAAACCAATATGTATATATATAATTCCATAACTATTCATCTAAAGAAAAAACTTGCAAAAAGAAGCATGATATCAAAGAAAAAACATGCTTTTTGGACTCTCTTTAAAGTGAGGATAAGAGGGTCCTGATCAGTTCATGCAAATGAATCACTATCTATGTTTCAAAGTAATAATTTGCATTGGGGGAAAAAATGAATATCTAAACCCCACACGCAATAGAGAGAGAGAGAGAGAGCACAATATCAACAACAACTACATAGCCCTTTGAAGATCTGGTAGGGGCCTGAGAGAGCCCCAACTTTTTCCTGGAAGAAAAGGAAAAACAGAGAGAATATATATATATAAAAAGAAGAAATAAAAACAGAAAACATTGAATAGACCAATAGAGGGAAAACATTGAGCAATAATGATCAACTGTACTGGTACTATATTATCACTATTCATTACCAATCATACAAATTAGAGAAAATTAGAGAGATTTTCTAACTAATATCAATCTCTTTTTCTCATTTCTCTCCCATTCTGTTCAGTTACACATGCAAATCAACCCAGTTTCAATTTCACTGCTACTCACCAATACTAGCAGCCCCGCAGCTACAATCCTTGCTATTCTGCAATCCCAAGCTGCAAGCAAAACATAAACTCTTCCCACCAGCTGTACTGATCTTCAATGGCTGATGATGATCGTGGGGCTGGTTTTGGCAAGGAGGGCTAATCCTAAGCTCAAGGTTCAAGTCAGGGATTTTGGTCATGTCTTTTGATCCCCCAAATATTCCAATTGTGGGTTTTTCTTCTTTCACAGCAGAAGCAGCAAAAGATATAGTGGTGGCATCCTGAGCTGCTGCCTCGTTGATTGGCCTGTGAGTTGCAGGGTCAATCCCTCTGTTCAAAAGCTTTCTTCTTATATGAGTGTTCCAGTAGTTCTTTATCTCATTATCCGTTCTTCCTGGTAATCTCCCGGCTATCAGAGACCACCTACACCAAAATCCAACAAACCCCATTGCATGATGTTAATTTAAGGAACCACAAAAGGAGTTTTTTTTCCCTACGGTTGGTATATTAGCACTATCCTATATATAGACTTACTTGTTTCCAAGAAGACTATGGAGTTTGATGATGAGCTCGTCTTCTTCTTCGGTGAAGTTGCCGCGTTTGAGGTCGGGGCGGAGATAGTTGATCCAGCGGAGGCGGCAACTCTTGCCGCACCGTAGAAGGCCTGCGGCTTTCGGGAGCGATCGCCAGCAGCCTTCGCCGTGTGCTCGGATATAAGAGATTAGACGATCATCTTCTTCTTTGGTCCATGCTCCTTTGTTTGTGTGAGCTTTCTCACAGCAAGGAGACCTTCCCATTTGAGTGGAATTACAAGTAGCTACAAACTATAGTTGCTGCTATAGCTGTTGCAAATGGTTTTTGTTTTCTTGTTTGTTTACAAGTACATTAAGGCCGGCCCTTGCAAAAACTTGGTGAGCTTGGTTTTATATGTAGCCTTTTGACTCTCTCTCTCTCTCTCTCTCTCTCTCTCTCTGTGAGAGAGATAGAATGAGAGAGAGAGAAGGAAAGAGAGAGATAGAGAGAGAGAAGGATAGAGAGAGAGAGAGAGAGAGAGAGAGAGAGAGAAATTGCTTCTAGATGTGAGTTGGTGAGACAGGTTAGAGGGGAGTGGCTGGTGGCCTCTCTCTTGATGATATTGGCATCATCATATAATAAGTTCAAGGAACATTAACTATGGCTTACCTTCAAGTAGGTGTAAAGTAAGATATACTATAAAGTATGGTGTGATCTCTGCATTCTTTTTTCCTTTTTTTCTATCTGTCCAAACTTTACACTAATTATGTTTGTTTACCCTCAAAATCTTCTCCAAACTCAATACACAACATGTACCAGAATACATGTACAACTGATATTTTATGGTGTTGTTGGAACTAACACCATTAAACTTTTGTTAAATTAAAGGTCTACTCTATATATATATATATATATATATATATATATATATTTTAGGGTTTAGGGAGATTAATAATATTAAAGACAGTCTTCAAGTAAGGCATTGAAACAATACATTGGAAAATCATTTTGATTCAAAGCCTTAACTCTATATATGAATTTGGTTAGGTCTATTAATATTATATTATATCAACTATACATTCTTGTCACTACACCACTTGATAAAGGACTTAATCGCGCATGAATATTTCCAACGTTAACCCTTGTTCATTTCAATTTTAATTAATTGTCCCTTTTTTGCAGTTAAGTATTAAGATGACGCCCTTTTTACACTCCGATGTCATTTTTGGTTTCCTGCAACAAATCCTTGACTCCACCTTCTCCTTTGATCTCTATAACCAGTGTTCCCCTTTTTCCAAACTCAATGTAATTATTATCAGAGCTATCTTTCCTGTTATGGCTATCAAGTTCTCTTATCGTTATAGTAGTCGTTTCTCCAAACAACTCATCTATAGAACCGCCTCAATAGCCGCAGTTTCCCATGGCCCCTTTCTTGGACCTTGTGCCAAGATACTATTGAGGTAGGCCATTTATTTGGTTCATTACGAGATATTATTAGGTTTTATCTTGCTCTATAATATTTGTACTTTGTCGGGTTTTCCATCGCTCTTTTTGTATTCTCTTTTAGCAGTATTTTATGCTAAAGGTGGGATTGTGTTGTAGATGACTTTGGACACTAGATATTTGTGCTTAAATTAAATTTTATGGAAATTTAATTACTTTGCATATAGCACGCTCAAAATTACACCATAGGAACAATTCAAGACTCAAATAGTACTGAGTTGGGTTCATATTAAAATGGAGAAATACAAAAATATAGTCAATTTTGCAAATAATTAATTAATTAGTTGCAGTGGACATTGAGAGGATAGGATTGTACTAAATGGTTTTGCTATTTAAGAATATGTATAAAAATGGTAGTTGTGGATCTTTATTCTATTGGGTACACTATCATGCATGAGAGAGAGAGAGAGAGGGTTTCTAGAAGAGTTGGAGGTTGGGTTAAGGGAGGATGCATGATGAAAGAAAAGGAGAGAATAGGAAAAGGAGATAATGAGTGTGGTTGTGGTTGCATGTGGGCTAGCTTTGGTTCACCTTCCACTTTTTTTTTTATTTTTTATAATTTTCTTTCCCCCCCAACCCTTGTGCTGCAAGTTTAGGCCACAAAATGGTAGGGTTAGGGATGGGGAGGTAAGGTTGATTCATCTTTTTGTTGTTATCTCCCTACAATTTGGCTACTGTTTGTTACCCACCACCACCACACATGGACTCTCTCTCTCTCTCTCTCTCTCTCTCTCTCCCATCATGAAAATCAAGTGGATAGTAATTGCTTGGGAGGATCATGGCACACGTTGTTTTCAAAGAGAAATATGTGTCCACTTGTGTGATTATCTGGGGTGTATTAATTTCACCAACCTTTTCACCTCTTTCTGACTGTCCTTGCACCCCCAGTTCAACTTTGGCCTCACTTTGATGTTGAACTAATCTACCAAGTACTTAAAAAACCTTTCTTTCTCATTTCTCTCAAAAACCCATCTAATCTTATCCACATTTTTTTTTTTTTTTTTTTTACCAAAACAGATCAAAAAGAAAGCCAACCCCAAACCCTATTGGGTGATGTTAAAATAATTAACCACCCATATGAATTAATCGCATGCCCCCACTTGTCTGTCCTCTTTGAATCGGACGGCAGCCGTCGTCCCCATCAGTTAGGTGGCATTTAACTCGAGTTGTTAGCACAGTGGGTCACTCTCCCAACGAGGTCTTCACTGCAAGATATATTAACACACAGAGAGACCCACATGAGAAAAAAAATCCAGACGGGGAGGAACCAAAAAAGCGACACACAGAATGAAAATGTATATGAAATTTTGGTGATTGGTTAAGGAAGTCAGGCTCCATCGGCTTATTGCCTCTCTTTTCTGGATTTATGGTGATAGCCAGCAGAGCAAAACGTGAATGTCATGTGCCTTGGGTACCACACCCAGGATTAGGAAACTCTCTCCGTACCGTCTGGGGCATAAACTCTTTACCTACCTCTTTGGCTGCCTTCCTCATGCGGGGGTGTGCTTTGGGGACCATTACTCTTCCCCCACATTATTATTATTATTATTATCATCGATACATTATACATACACTGCTTCAAAATTCGTATTTTCTCTGTACTCCAAATATTATTTACTCTCTCCTAAAATTGGTTTTTTCAAGTCTTTAATTTGTGTGGACCTGCACACAATGCAGGATAGGATGATTGCCCATTGTATCCTTTTTCAGACATCCTCCTCTCTTTTTTGTCCAAGCTTCTGCGCCCACAATGTAGCAAAATAGGCCGCCCGGCTTTCCGCGGCATACTCTTTCTCACCTGTCCATTTGGCTGGACAAACAAACAAACAAACTATAATTTTTTTTTTTTCTTTTATTTTCTGGAGAAATATCAAATATCAAAACAAGATAAATGGATGGGAGGCAAGACAACAGCAAGTAGTGATATATATATATATATATATATATATAGAGAGAGAGAGAGAGAGAGAGAGAGAGAGAGAGATTAATAGGAGGTCAATAAAAGAGCATTGCTTAGAGAAAAATGTTGTTGGAAGTTTCTTGGAGATCTGGTAGAAAACATCAAGTGCACGAATCTTTGGAGGGAACGAAACCCACCTAATTCAGAACATAATTACTGAAACTAACATCTCTACCATACTCTCTCCAAGACATTGATTAGCCATTTTTCAGACGCTTGTTCAACAACCACATGGCTGATATGATATGATAATTACTAGAGAGACGGTGGATTCCATTTGCTCAATTATATTCTTCCCATCAGAGGTGCTCAAGCCCCACATGCCTGCATGTCAGAAATGTTACAGTTTTGCAAGCCTTTACAGAGATGACCATTAACTTAAGAATTGACGGACACCATTCAAGAGGAAGAGAAGAGAAGGGTATCTAAACATCTATAAAGACTCATATGTCAGCATGTATTGATATTCACTAATCATTGGCGAGAAAGTTCACTTGTATCTTTCTACCAGTTTATCTAGCGGCCAAGGTTTTAGAAAGGCCCTGGCTGATGTTATTAGCAGATAAAGAGAAGAACAATATAGCTGTTCTGCTGCAAAACTGAACTTAGTGCCACATAATCATAGGGATAATATTTGCGACATTTGAGAGAGAGCCACGTTCATTTCATTTTTCGGCGAACTTCATAGAAGTAGCTCAAGATCACCACAGCAGCAGCAACCGCAACTCCAACCGCACTCTGTGCCAGTATGATACCATCCTTTACAATTACCTTAGAGCCAGGGGATCTAGGAGAAAACCCTAGCTCTGAGAGCTTTTTGTGTGATTCTGCATAATCTCTAAAGAATGCATCTTCATCCTGCATTAGGTCAAATTGAGCAGAAGGTAAGAGAAACACCATATAACATTAAAAAGGCCACTGAAAAGGGGGCCCCAAAGGTTTAAATTGGCAAGGACAGCTTATTTAAAGATAGCACAGAAGCTAGTACCATACAAGTTACTGAAACAAAATCATAAATACAATTATGCAGACTTGGAAGTTGGGTCTTTGCCTGAAAAAGCCCCATCCAAGAACCATCACAAACAGAAATTACCCATACGATGTCTCAGCTTAATTTCCTGATGAGCTACTGATTACAGCATGGGAGCTCGCAATCAGCCAGGTTTGACCCATTTGGGATCTAAGATTAGATCAGGGTCGAGTTTAAACACAGAACAAATTGGTTATTTGAAAAACAACCCCAAATCAACCTCTGGATCTCACAAAATGAGAGACACTCAAAGATACCTCTAAATATTTTCTTGTCAAGAAAAAAGTAATTAGAATGGGCTCAGTATCATGTCTGCCATATCAGATCTTGCTCCAAACCCTACCAGTTGGTAAAAGGTCTGTTAGAAGGGATTAAGAGAAGAGACAATTTTAATTTTTTTTAACTCAATCTGCCTCTACTTAATCCAAATTAGTTGGCAGGTCAGAATTGGTCAGAGTTTGCCTTCTCTACTACTAGGGTCAGCCATATTTGATTACCAGATAAAAGCGGTCAGCCAAGTATTATAACGAACACTAATATAGGATTATGTTGGGAAGAACAGGCAATGATAAATTCCATTATATATATATATATATATATATATATATATATATATATATATATATTTGATAAGTTTCCATTACATTTTTAAGCAGCGAGATAGAACCATGATAAAGGTGACCACCTGTCTATAGGTTATGTATATTTCTGAATCATGGAGTATAACCTGGGTTACAATTGTATATTAGTCATTTCGCGGAATACGCCCATGTTACCTTTGCATACAGCTCAACATAATGACGGAACTCAGGATCATCCAATAAAGCCTTGTCTGTTGGAAGTTGCAAAAGGCCCTCTGATTCCCCTTTCAAAAGTTCCCTGGTATCAAGAGTAACTATGAATGGGTGACTGAAAATCAAAGGCTCTCAAAAGTACCTGTAAGAAAGTAAAGACATAACAATTTGCAAGCTCTTACACAAAGTATGAATTATCAAACTTCAGAGGTTCCATAGTCCAAGGACCATCAAAACCTGATCTGTCTGGATGTGCCCTTCCCTGTAACAAAAGAGTACAAGAAATGGTGTAGACATGTGCTTCTATTAACGAAGAAAATCATATACAGATGAAAACATTAAGAAAAAATTACCAGTGTGTGGCCCCCTGACAGTGCAACAATATCCTTATCAGACAGACCCATTCGATAAAAGATGTCCTTGAGATGTGGAGCACCTACCACCAAAATTCACAGAAAAGTCAACACCATATGGTGTTTTATGTGACCTCGCCAAATCATACAGACACAAGCACCACACAAGAAACACTTCTCATAAGGCTCAGCCCTAACAAAATAATTTATCAAACCAGGGAGGGAAAAGGAGCAAGGGAGGGAGAGTCATGGCAGTTTTATGACTTAAAAGAGTGAAAATATGAAATATCCCTTCTGAACTTTTGCATTCTACTTCCACATAGCATCTTCGATATTGAAAATGTGACCTCGCCAAATCATACAGACACAAGCACCACAAAAGAAACACTTCTCATAAGGCTCAGCCATAACAAAATAACTTATCAAACCAGGGAGGGAAAAGCAGCAAGGGAGGGAGAGTCATGGCAGTTTAAGACCATTTTATGACTTAAAAGAGTGAAAATATGAAATATCCCTTCTGAACTTTTGCATTCTACTTCCACATAGCATCTTTGATATTGAAAAGTTCTACCTGCTGCAAGATTATAATTATAAACAAGTTTAACAGATCTCAATTGTCTATGTAGTACAAACAGCTGCATACTAACCTCCGCACAAAGAGAGAGATTTGCATAGATACATATGAGAGTGAAAATTGATTTGCATTTCAGGGAATTGTAGCACATATCTCCTATTATTGTGCTTAGCCAAAAACAAATCATTGGATCCCTACGTATACTATAACAGGTCTCTGTATCTTCACGCAGAAGAGATGAACCTAAAACCTGAACTAGGACAGCAAAAAAAAAGTATCATAAAGCTAGAAGTATATTCATTACAACTAAGTACAAACATTTGTTCTGACATGTATGATTAAGCCTCTTCTTTAAGGATGTGGATATTTCACCTAAGAGAGTAATCTGTAGCTGTAGTTAAATCATGGCCAAGAAAGCTCCATCTTTGCTATCCTAGCCTAGTATTTAACCACTATGCCTAAAGAAATTCCCCCTGATTTTCTACACTATTCAGCTAGCTCAGCCACCAGAAGTTTATTTTCAACCACACACAATACAATAGAATGTTTAAATACAGCAGATAAAATTAGTAAGAGCAATATATGATCATCTGGTCTACTCCTAGACCTTCACATGAAAAATGTTTACAATTTATAAGTCACTCAAGAATACCTATAAAGGAAAAAGAAATTCATCGTGCATTTTTTTTTTCTTCATATAAAAAGCTTTGTGATTAGAGACATTAAAAATACTATTTAAAGTATTGGGCACACCTTGTTTAGCATCTGGAAGTCGCCCTTCCTTGGGAGAAACGATTGAATCCTAAGAAGAAGGATAAATAATAAACAAAAATGAATGATGTGGTCATAAGCTATATTCTAAAAATATGCCACAACGCCATACCTTTCTGCCAGGAACAAAGTCAACGGTTGGGCCTCCAGTGACCTCAACTGCAACAACACCGGCAAGCTGAAAACACAAGTAATTGATTATGAGTCACCTCCAATTCGTTATGATTTATCATACCAACATATTTCTTGCTCCTGATTTCCAAATGGATCAACGAAAAATCATAGATTAGAGGCACTTTGACTTTTTCAACGCGACAATCACCTGGTATAGGTCTGCATATGTGATCTTTGGACGTTTAGACTTCACTTCCTCTGACATCAGAGAGACAAGACCAGTCAAATAAAATGTAAAGAACAACCCAATTTCAAATCAATTTAATAGACAACCATCTATAAAAATTTAACCGTGGAAAGGATTATTTTATAATGTTTTTTCATAAGCTGACACATAAAAATGACCAAAGTCATAACAAATTTCAAGTCTATGTTAAACGTGTGCAACCATTCATAGTTTCCCTACAATAATTACAATGCTCCATCCAATTTATCAAAGTTTTGGAAATTATATAAATCCTGCAATTCCTGTAACCATTTTCCCCATTGTATTAAATGCAACCATTGCCATTCCAGTTTGTTCAGCTAACTTTCTTTTAACGTGCTTGTCCTAAGGACCCCAACAAAATAGAAACATAATTAAAAAGCTCAAAGCTCAAAACTCAAAACTTTTATCCCAACCTGCGCTTGTCAATGAGAACTACCACTAAATGATGGGGAAACACCAACTTCTTATGATTAAGACACCCCTATAAAGTAGATAAAGCCTTAATGGCATGGTTATTAAAAAAGCAAAGGGCACCCAACATCCAACCAAGTCTCTCAAATTATATCAGGCTCAAGAGAGAAATGCCTCAATGAGTAATGTCACATGAGATTTTCAACAAGCAACATGAGGCTCTCTATCAGTCTATCAAACACATGGATCTTGGAACAACATGCAGTATTTTAAGTGAAGCTGAAAAACCTTACCACACCAATCAATGGCTTTCTTCAAGCCACTGTTAGAACCATGACTATACTCTTCCTCGCTCCTAATTGACCCATTAGGTCCACCTGTTTTCGTATTCACATCATATGTCCCCGCATCGTGCCACCTACAAATCAAAGAAGAAGAAAAACGCATATAAATTTTTTTTAAAAAAAAAAAAAAAAAAAAAAACTCACAAAATACAATTATTAGCAGAAAATTACAAGCATTTGCATCATCCAAATCAAAGACAAAATAATTCAAATAACTACCAGAAAGGCAGAGACCATTAGAAACCAATTGAAATAAACACATCTGCTTACAAAATATGACAAATGAAAAAGAATCTCACGAAATACAATTTTTTGCAGAAAATCACAAGCATTTGCATCATCCAAATTAAAGAAAACAATTAATACAAATAATGACAAGAATTAAAACCATATGAAATCAACGGAAAATAAATTTTATATATATATAAGTTGTTTGATTCTACTATACCAAATAATCGTAATTCTTTTCTGCCTTTCTACTCATCTATTGCCATACAAAAAAAAAAAAAAAAAATTCATGAACACATGAACTGTTGATACAATCAGTGAACCACTCGTGCTTGGTTGCTGAGAAAACAGTACGATAGACCAAAGTAAAACCAAATATATTACTATTAACTAAGCTACTAAGGCTTATAGACTCAATTTTTCCTTCGTTTTCATTTCTCGCAATTTCTAGAGAAACAAACAGAGAGAGAGAGAGAGAGAGAGAGAGAGAGAGTACGCTAAGCGGAGCATGATGGGAGCGCAGTTTCTAGAGGCGATGAGGGCACGGAGATCGCGACGAGCCTTGTCGACCTCCTTCAGGTACTCTGTGTCAACAACCGGTAACGCCATCGAAAAGCTCCTCACGAACGACTCGCCGACTCGCACACTCCTGAGGCTCAGAGAGAGAGAGAGAGAGAGTAAGGCTTTGGTTTTGGTTTTGGAGAGAAACGAAGAAATAGATTGTGATTAGTTTGGATTTGGATTAGGAACGAGCCTCGAGGCGCTGAGCTTTTTGAGCCAACCGAAGAAGTCCATGCCTGCTTAAAGGTAATACTCGCGCGCGCTGGTTCTCGTCTTATCAAGATTGAGACCCCTACGTGTCCATACCACAAAAGCTACCACATTGCAAAAGTCAACCTACCATTTCCTTTGCCCCAATTCATCAGGATCCCAGTGTTTTTTTTTTTTTTTTTATAAATCTGGACCATTGGATTTCATCCAACGGTTTAAATTTCGCGATGTGTCTCATTTAAAAAATATAATAAAATATTATATATATTTTAAAAAATAAATATAAAATAAAATAATAACAAATTAAAAAATTCATTTAAAGCCACCCCATTTTCCCCCATAGAGGGTGGCGGGCCACCCCATGGCCGTAGGGGGTGGTTCGACCACTCCCTATGGCCAAACTCAAAAAGAATATTTTTGTGTTTGGCCCTAGGGGGTGGTTCGGCCACCCCCATGGCTGGGCTAGGGTGGCCAATCACTCCGTATTATTAAATTAATTTTTTAATTTTTTATTATTTTATTTTATATTTATTTTTTAAAATATATATAATATTTTATTTTATTTTTTAAAATGGGACACGTGGCGAGATTTAGAAATCTAACGGTCCAGATTAACAAAAAAACCCTTCAGCAATTCTCCAGCTATTTCTGGGGATCCTGATCCTATATAAGGAATTCAATAACTTTATCTTCTTATTGCTAATTGCTAATCCACCTGTTAGAGTAGGTGGCGGGGCAATCCAAAATTAAATATGCCGCTCAAATTGTTAGTAATTTGGGTAAAAAATTGTTAGAAATCTCTACCCGACTTACAAGATCGGGATCCCAACCAATTTTCCTTGCTTGTTGTAATTGGGTAGGAAAAGTGAAGGGGCCCAAAGGGATTCTCTTCTGTTCGGGCAAGAATTTTTGGTTCGAACAAGAGGCCCTTTATTCCGAAGCAACTTGCTTGGATAGTGGGCTTATTGCTTGGGAAAGTAGCCCTCTCTCACATGGAGTTTGTAATTCTCCAGCTCTTTGGGTAGGCGGTTTCAAAGAAATGATAAGTGAATGATTGACTTGGCCAAGGTAATCTATATGTATAGCATGTAATAATGAACAATCCTACAATCCGCCCTCGATGCAGTACGGGCAATTTCAAAGAAAGGACAGGTATGAGACCGATTTGTTCTAATTAGTCTCCCGTATTAAATGTATACCCGTATTAAATGCAATTCAGGCAGTCCCACCCAAAAAAAAAAAAGAGGTACAAGGATCCACTTGTCTCAGGCAAGTGTACCTCATACTTCAAGTTGCCTAGAGTTAGTGAACTTTGCACCTGTCGTACATGTGAAACTGCTTATATTACATGCAATACACGAGCATCTAATTGCACCCGATCTTTTTCCTTCGATGAGGAGATCTTGGTTCAAATTTTTACAAGGACAAAAAAATATTGTGATTTACAAGTTTTGAGGTTGCGGAACCAACTTACCGACATGATGTTTATGAGTGAGAACCCGCATCAATGCCTAAGATTTATTTGTATATTCACATCTAATTTGTGGCTATGCCGCGTGCATGCAAGATTTTCATTGTTTTCGGAAAAGAAAACATAATGGTAGTATCTTTTCACGTGTGAAAAATACATAATTTTTTAATTAGCGTGCGAGAAACACGTAATTTAAAAATTAAAAATTTTTTGAAAAAAAACTATGTACTTTTCAAGTGTTCAAGAAACACGAAAGTTTTATAGACTGGATTTTGGAGGGAAAAAAAAAATTGTCCTATCTTCATGGCCCAATAGAAAAACCCAAACAATAACCTTACATTACTCAAAAGAACGTCACTCCAAGAAAATTACAAGCATTTGACACGTTGGGTTATGATAATGTTTAAACAAAAGCAAAGCAATGTCTCAATGAAACTATGAATCGAAATTGTAGTTATTATTACAATCATGTACATGAAAAACAAACAAATTGACATAGTATAAAGATGACAAAAAAAAAAAGTCTTCCCTGTCATGTGCTATTCAAACTCAGCAAACTAGCAAAGTGAAAACCAAAACAAAACAAATAAAAAAATAAAAAAAATAAAAAAAAAAGCATGCTCATGAAGTCCTCCATTGTAACTCAACCTGGATACGTCCATTCTTGGAATCTATAAGATGGTACTTCTCATTGATTCTTTTGTTGGAAATAACATCTGAAAGATTGATAGTAACATACCCCAGAGATTCCTAATTCAAAAATTAAAAAAAAAAAAGGAAAAAGCCCGGTTTCAATCAAGTCGAAAAATGATACTATGATAACTACTTTAAAGCCACTGTAAAATAAATAAAAAATAAAAAATGGCATTTACTAGGAAATTTCATCAACCAACCATGATAACTACAGTCAACAAGTAAATTATTGTACCTTTGGATGCAGCAGGCCTATTCTTGATGAGCTGCTGAGAACCTCCACATGCAATTTGTCATTAACGGGAGGCTCATCCAGCATAAACGAGAACTCCTCTTCCCATCTTGGATCTCTGTTCTTCTTAATATGCTGTACAAGGAAAAGGGACAAAAAATAAAAAAATAAAAGATTTGTTATCCATAGACCATGAAGCAACCTATATCATTACCTAATGACACCTTGAAACAACCCATCTCAAAGGTATGGCCTATTTTGAAGGATATAAAATTTTGGCAACTGGTAATGCTATCTTCATACCTTAGTCTTTCTCTCCTCCCCTCTGAAAAGAATCCGTACGAATGGATTAGTGTGGTGCTTCCCTTCAACATCTTGAGCTTCGTGAACTATAACTACAAGCAGACCTCCACTGGCAGGCGTTCCATCCGGAGCCTTCTGTAGTGTATTTGTTTCTTCAAAAGCTTTTGGTATGTCTTCCTCTTTGAAAGGGTTGTATGTTAATTCAACTACAAGCTGCCCCCGTGACTTCTCATTTTGAACATCATTCAAATCCATATTTTTAAGGAGGTCCAAAGTCATAACTTTTGGCTCGTTAGGGGGGAGTTCCTTCAAAGGGACTACATTCATACCCATCTTCTCATGTTTGCCAACCTAAGAAAAGGGGAAGGAGGGGTTGGTGGAGAAGCTTCAGACACTGGGCATAAGACACGGAAAAAAAATTATGACCAGATATTTGGAATAAAATACCTGCTCCCAATCATAAACACGAAACTCTAAAGCCTGTGTTTCTGGATCTTTAACGACAACGGTGAACTCCTCATTCCATTCAGGGTTTAGGTTTTTGTGTTTCACAGAGGTCTTCTTTGCAGGAAGCTTATCCTCAGTGAGCTTTAGTTTCACATAAGGGTCTGATGCACCTAGAATATCTTTTTTCTTTAGTTTCATGGCCCTCACAACCTTGACGTTGAGAAGTCCAACCGGCCTCTTGAAAGCTCTACAAATTCCAATTAGCTTTGTTAGCCAAATCATAGAATTGACTACCCAATGATATATAAATGTAGAAAACCATGCAAGAACATACTTTGCTGGATCCAAAATAGGCACTTCCAGGGTTTGGGGCCATAGATACATTTTCGCAACCTGATCCCTTATAAGCTCCTGCAAAAAAACCGCTTCAAGAAACAGTTAAAACCATGGAACTTAATAATAGAACTGATAATAATATCTGGGATCAATGAGCAAATATTTGTTAGGCAAACACAATGCCCAAACATCCATTTACCACATAAAACAACTTCTCCATGCAATTCAGGGACATACCCCTTCTTAAGTGAATGGAACTAGAAAAATTCAACAAAACCTTTTATCCCAACCTCTAGGATAGCAGAAAGGATAAGAAGAGGTCATGGGAAGGAGTAAATGAAACATATAACATAAGGTGGTGTACCTGGACAAACCGATAGAGGCCAGGTATTGACATAAGATCAGCCCCAAGAAGCTTCAGTCCAAAGTCAACATGTGGCTGCAAAATGAAAAAAAAAAAAACAAAAAAAAAAAAAAAACAAAAAAATTATGTATATATAATATATAATCAAGAGAGGAGAATTCCACATTAAAAGGATACATTCTATAGTCAATTATCCCATGTCAGTTTAAGAACCAAATATCAAACGAGTTGGACCAAGATGATTCCAAATGAAAGACCATCCTGGATAATTAGTGGAAATTCAATGTCAGAATTTTTCTGAACATACTGAATAGATAATTTAAAATTTGTGGTGGGTAAGAGTAATTTATATTTTAGTGTTTCAAAATTGACATAAAATGGAATCGTTAGCTAAAGTTACATTGCCATAGCTGCCAACTATAGGGTACCAACACTGGCAAATTATGCAGAAATAAAGCAGACAAGCTAAATTGTTTATCCAAACCCACAACCAAATTGACCACTCAAATCATTAAGAGATAAATAATTTGGAATGAGAACTTGGAGCACCTAATGTTTGAAGTTATTTTTTGATTGGTAAGTTGAATGCACCTGGTGGGTTTAAAAACCAAACAACCACACCCTTCACCCTGTTCTTAAAGGAGCAGAACGTGCCATTTAAGCTAAAGCTCATTGGCTTAATGCTTGGAATTACTGCAAACCTCCAAATGTGGCACAAAATTTTGAAAGTATAAATGCATATTCAAAAGGTGGCTTATATACCTCCAACGATGATAGGATTTTAGTTCCCAACTAAGCATATTGGTGATGGAACTTGAGGAGGACCTAATTTTTTAAGAAGAAATGGCAGCGGTGATTTAGTAAAGTCTTCAGACCAACCAACACTATTGAAAATCTATGTTCAATGAACTCCAGTGCCTGTATAAGATGGGGTTATGGTTATACTTTTCAGACCCATCAAACACCTAAAGATGTCCAAATGCTAGGACAATAAGAAACGACTAAATTCTCAAAGCTTTCCACAGTACCTCAAGATCCTGGTGTCAAATTAGCGTTTCAAATCAGTCAACAGGAATGGATTAAAAAAATAAAAAAATTATCCAAGGAACTTCAACCAGAAGATCAATTTCAACTCTTCCTCTTGTTGGACATGCCAGTTAGATACAGACTCGAGAACACCTCCCTACACCCAATCTAACAAGCATATACTTCAAACATATTTAAGTACCCATGTGATATGGACCTAAGCAATATAAGATGAATGATAAATAAATATACCCTTGATCACAAACCTTGTCCATGAGAGACACAGAGATATTGGCAAAACAAGGAAAGCTTGGAACCAAGGGCTTCAGAGTAATACGTGGTGCAGCAAAGATTTGCAAATCTATCACCTGAAATCATCCCAACTAAACAGTATTAAGAAGCAGCT
>NC_081541.1:31947368-31964306 GCF_901000735.1 Corylus avellana | reverse complement strand
AAAGCCACCCAATTTTCCCCCATAGAGGGTGGCGGGCCACCCCATGGCCGTAGGGGGTGGTTCGACCACTCCCTATGGCCAAACTCAAAAAGAATATTTTTGTGTTTGGCCCTAGGGGGTGGTTCGGCCACCCCCATGGCTGGGCTAGGGTGGCCAATCACTCCGTATTATTAAATTAATTTTTTAATTTTTTATTATTTTATTTTATATTTATTTTTTAAAATATATATAATATTTTATTTTATTTTTTTAAATGGGACACGTGGCGAGATTTAGAAATCTAACGGTCCAGATTAACAAAAAAACCCTTCAGCAATTCTCCAGCTATTTCTGGGGATCCTGATCCTATATAAGGAACTCAATAACTTTATCTTCTTATTGCTAATTGCTAATCCACCTGTTAGAGTAGGTGGCGGGGCAATCCAAAATTAAATATGCCGCTCAAATTGTTAGTAATTTGGGTAAAAAATTGTTAGAAATCTCTACCCGACTTACGAGATCGGGATCCCAACCAATTTTCCTTGCTTGTTGTAATTGGGTAGGAAAAGTGAAGGGGCCCAAAGGGATTCTCTTCTGTTCGGGCAAGAATTTTTGGTTCGAACAAGAGGCCCTTTATTCCGAAGCAACTTGCTTGGATAGTGGGCTTATTGCTTGGGAAAGTAGCCCTCTCTCACATGGAGTTTGTAATTCTCCAGCTCTTTGGGTAGGCGGTTTCAAAGAAATGATAAGTGAATGATTGACTTGGCCAAGGTAATCTATATGTATAGCATGTAATAATGAACAATCCTACAATCCGCCCTCGATGCAGTACGGGCAATTTCAAAGAAAGGACAGGTATGAGACCGATTTGTCCTAATTAGTCTCCCGTATTAAATGTATACCCGTATTAAATGCAATTCAGGCAGTCCCACCCAAAAAAAAAAAGAGGTACAAGGATCCACTTGTCTCAGGCAAGTGTACCTCATACTTCAAGTTGCCTAGAGTTAGTGAACTTTGCACCTGTCGTACATGTGAAACTGCTTATATTACATGCAATACACGAGCACGAGCATCTAATTGCACCCGATCTTTTTCCTTCGATGAGGAGATCTTGGTTCAAATTTTTACAAGGACAAAAAAATATTGTGATTTACAAGTTTTGAGGTTGCGGAAACAACTTACCGACATGATGTTTATGAGTGAGAACCCGCATCAATGCCTAAGATTTATTTGTATATTCACATCTAATTTGTGGCTATGCCGCGTGCATGCAAGATTTTCATTGTTTTCGGAAAAGAAAACATAATGGTAGTATCTTTTCACGTGTGAAAAACACATAATTTTTTAATTAGCATGCGAGAAACACGTAATTTAAAATTAAAATTTTTTTTTAAAAAAAAACTATGTACTTTTCAAGTGTTCAAGAAACACGAAAGTTTTATAGACTGGATTTTGGAGGGAAAAAAAAAAATTGTCCTATCTTCATGGCCCAATAGAAAAAACCAAACAATAACCTTACATTACTCAAAAGAACGTCACTCCAAGAAAATTACAAGCATTTGACACGTTGGGTTATGATAATGTTTAAACAAAAGCAAAGCAATGTCTCAATGAAACTATGAATCGAAATTGTAGTTATTATTACAATCATGTACATGAAAAACAAACAAATTGACATAGTATAAAGATGACAAAAAAAAAAAAAAAAAGTTTTCCCTGTCATGTGCTATTCAAACTCAGCAAACTAGCAAAGTGAAAACCAAAACAAAACAAATAAAAAAATAAAAAAAATAAAAAAGCATGCTCATGAAGTCCTCCATTGTAACTCAACCTGGATACGTCCATTCTTGGAATCTATAAGATGGTACTTCTCATTGATTCTTTTGTTGGAAATAACATCTGAAAGATTGATAGTAACATACCCCAGAGATTCCTAATTCAAAAATTAACAAAAAAGGAAAAAGCCCGGTTTCAATCAAGTCGAAAAATGATACTATGATAACTACTTTAAAGCCACTGTAAAATAAATAATAAATAAAAAATGGCATTTACTAGGAAATTTCATCAACCAACCATGATAACTACAGTCAACAAGTAAATTATTGTACCTTTGGATGCAGCAGGCCTATTCTTGATGAGCTGCTGAGAACCTCCACATGCAATTTGTCATTAACGGGAGGCTCATCCAGCATAAACGAGAACTCCTCTTCCCATCTTGGATCTCTGTTCTTCTTAATATGCTGTACAAGGAAAAGGGACAAAAAATAAAAAAAATAAAAGATTTGTATCCATAGACCATGAAGCAACCTATATCATTACCTAATGACACCTTGAAACAACCCATCTCAAAGGTATGGCCTATTTTGAAGGATATAAAATTTTGGCAACTGGTAATGCTATCTTCATACCTTAGTCTTTCTCTCCTCCCCTCTGAAAAGAATCCGTACGAATGGATTAGTGTGGTGCTTCCCTTCAACATCTTGAGCTTCGTGAACTATAACTACAAGCAGACCTCCACTGGCAGGCGTTCCATCCGGAGCCTTCTGTAGTGTATTTGTTTCTTCAAAAGCTTTTGGTATGTCTTCCTCTTTGAAAGGGTTGTATGTTAATTCAACTACAAGCTGCCCCCGTGACTTCTCATTTTGAACATCATTCAAATCCATATTTTTAAGGAGGTCCAAAGTCATAACTTTTGGCTCGTTAGGGGGGAGTTCCTTCAAAGGGACTACATTCATACCCATCTTCTCATGTTTGCCAACCTAAGAAAAGGGGAAGGGGGGGGGTTGGTGGAGAAGCTTCAGACACTGGACATAAAACGGGGAAAAAAAATTATGACCAGATATTTGGAATAAAATACCTGCTCCCAATCATAAACACGAAACTCTAAAGCCTGTGTTTCTGGATCTTTAACGACAACGGTGAACTCCTCATTCCATTCAGGGTTTAGGTTTTTGTGCTTCACAGAGGTCTTCTTTGCAGGAAGCTTATCCTCCGTGAGCTTTAGTTTCACATAAGGGTCTGATGCACCTAGAATATCTTTTTTCTTTAGTTTCATGGCCCTCACAACCTTGACGTTGAGAAGTCCAACCGGCCTCTTGAAAGCTCTACAAATTCCAATTAGCTTTGTTAGCCAAATCATAGAATTGACTACCCAATGATATATAAATGTAGAAAACCATGCAAGAACATACTTTGCTGGATCCAAAATAGGCACTTCCAGGGTTTGGGGCCAAAGATACATTTTCGCAACCTGATCCCTTATAAGCTCCTGCAAAAAAACCGCTTCAAGAAACAGTTAAAACCATGGAACTTAATAATAGAATTGATAATAATATCTGGGATCAATGAGCAAATATTTGTTAGGCAAACACAATGCCCAAACATCCATTTACCACATAAAACAACTTCTCGATGCAATTCAGGGACATACCCCTTCTTAAGTGAATGGAACTAGAAAAATTCAACAAAACCTTTTATCCCAACCTCTAGGATAGCAGAAAGGATAAGAAGAGGTCATGGGAAGGAGTAAATGAAACATATAACATAAGGTGGTGTACCTGGACAAACCGATAGAGGCCAGGTATTGACATAAGATCAGCCCCAAGAAGCTTCAGTCCAAAGTCAACATGTGGCTGCAAAATGAAAAAAAAAATAAATAAATTATGTATATATAATATATAATCAAGAGAGGAGAATTCCACATTAAAAGGATACATTCTATAGTGAATTATCCCATGTCAGTTTAAGAACCAAATATCAAACGAGTTGGACCAAGATGATTCCAAATGAAAGACCATCCTGGATAATTAGTGGAAATTCAATGTCAGAATTTTTCTGAACATACTGAATAGATAATTTAAAATTTGTGGTGGGTAAGAGTAATTTATATTTTAGTGTTTCAAAATTGTCATAAAATGGAATCGTTAGCTGAAGTTACATTGCCATAGCTGCCAACTATAGGGTACCAACACTGGCAAATTATGCAGAAATAAAGCAGACAAGCTAAAGCTCATTGGCTTAATGTTTGGAATTACTGCAAACCTCCAAATGTGGCACAAAATTTTGAAAGTATAACTGCATATTCAAAAGGTGGCTTATATACCTCCAACGATGATAGGATTTTAGTTCCCAAATAAGCATATTGGTGATGGAACTTGAGGAGGACCTAATTTTTTAAGAAGAAATGGCAGCGGTGATTTAGTAAAGTCTTCAGACCAACCAACACTATTGAAAATCTATGTTCAATGAACTCCAGTGCCTGTATAAGATGGGGTTATGGTTATACTTTTCAGACCCATCAAACACCTAAAGATGTCCAAATGCTAGGACAATAAGAAACGACTAAATTCTCAAAGCTTTCCACAGTACCTCAAGATCCTGGTGTCAAATTAGCGTTTCAAATCAGTCAACAGGAATGGATTAAAAAAATAAAAAAATTATCCAAGGAACTTCAACCAGAAGATCAATTTCAACTCTTCCTCTTGTTGGACATGCCAGTTAGATACAGACTCGAGAACACCTCCCTACACCCAATCTAACAAGTATATACTTCAAACATATTTAAGTACCCATGTGACATGGACCTAAGCAATATAAGATGAATGATAAATAAATATACCCTTGATCACAAACCTTGTCCATGAGAGACACAGAGATATTGGCAAAACAAGGAAAGCTTGGAACCAAGGGCTTCAGAGTAATACGTGGTGCAGCAAAGATTTGCAAATCTATCACCTGAAATCATCCCAACTAAACAGTATTAAGAAGCAGCTTGTGTGTGTGTGTGTGTGTGGGGGAGGGGTGGGGGTGGGGGAGGATGTCATAAGTACCCTTCCTCATAAAACAAATGAATCACCTGGACAGTTGCTTTCAAGCCAAATGCTTTAACAGCAATAGTGACATTAGGATTTCCAGCCCATTTTATGGATGGTTCCATAATCAACTCCTTCTCATCAGTGACATAGACTTTCATGCCTGAAATAACAAAAGTTGCAGCAAAAAGGGAAAAGCTGTGTGCATAAAAAATACAACAAATCTACCAATAATATAAAAACTGATAAAAAGAATTTTCCACTTTATCTATGAGTAATGAAGTGAAATATATTCAATCACAGGGGAAAATGGTAATTGAAAGGTGCTCCTGATATAACAATAAGCATGAAGGATGTCGTAGTAAAAAAAGAACTCCCTAAATGTATCTAGAATGCAGGTAGACAGTGGAAAGCTAATTCAAAATTTTGGTTGCATAAACTATACAGTTAATATTATCAATAGACAGCAATGCTGAGGGCATTTGACAAACCAACCAGCATTACAAGTCACTCATACAAACCCTCTCTGTTCCTATAAGCTGTTGGTGCAGTGCAGTTACATCAGAAGCACAAAGTAAGACTAGCTTCTCGAGGCATAAAAAAGATCTCAAAACCAGATTCTGATTATATTATGCATCAACTATGTGTTTGTAAAATCCTAATAAACATGACATATACTGCCAACAACCAGGAAAAAGAAAAGAGTTCAAAGAACATTCCTTTAACTATCTGCAATAGTTTCGCAAACTGACAAACCAAAGATATAACTGAGCAGTAAATGTCACATATATTAAACTTTCCAGATCTTGGCCATGACAACTTGATGCTAATCATCTGAAAGAGCAATAGAGATGAATCCAGAAAATTTCTCCCATAAGATCTGATATTTTTAACAAGTTACAAAAGCATTTAACCACAAAATGGCATCCCAACATGAAAGATGCGAGTATAGATGAAGGCATCTTTAATATCCTTTCTAAAAGCTGCAGATGTCCAATCAAGCTTTAACTAACAATGGTTAATTAGGAAAAAAAAAGACTAACAATGGTTTTTTTTTTTTCCATCACAAAAGCTAGAGAGATCTCACATGTAAGTTTCTATAAAATAGAAAAACTATAAAACAAGTATTTCATATCTACAAACCTTGAAAAGTTGGTGGCAGGGACCCTAATGTAAGTGCTTCAAACTCAACGGCCTCGATCTTATATTTTGGAATTTGCTCAGCAATTATTGGCTTTGCTATATTCTTTGCAGTCTGGCAAATTGCCTATGCAAGGGGAAAAAAGAAAGCACCTCAAATACTCAACACGAACAGGCATATAGAAGCAATAAGGTACCAAAAAACATTAAATAAATAAAATTCAAGAATGGTCAGACCTTGTCGAGATACGGCCACATATATCCAATAAACTTGTTCAGCCAGTCAACCTACACAAACAAAAACATAAGAATAAAATGCAATTGTCAAAACAACATGCAATCAAGACAGATAAAATATGGTAGCATAGTGACGAATTTACAAATCCTATTTACATACTCGATCATAGTCTGGATTTTTCACCCAAAGGGGTATCTCCGGAAGCATCCGCTGCAAAGTTTCTGAGTCTTGCTCAACCAGGGGACGAATTACTGGATCCTGACCAAGCCAACAGGAAACAAATTAAACCAATTAAAATTTACCTCATATGTTATGGTGAGGTAGATTCAAAAGTTTGGGCATGGTTATATCCAAAATACCCACATTTCTTCTTTTCTTTCTTCTAAATGAATTGTTATTCATATATTAGAGAAGCATCTTGGCAGTTGGCGAAGCCAAATATTGCCAGAAGTGCTACATATTGACTAAAAAATTGCAAGACAAGGTTAAGTCAGAGCCCCCAGATCATTGCTTTAACCATTAGAGTCAACCCTAAAAGCCTAAGGCATCATCCTGGTCAATGAATTGTTTCCAGTGCCAATGTGCAAGAAAGGTTATAAGGAGACAATGTTAACAATAGAGCAGCAGCGGTAGGACTCTCACGAGGTGTGTGTTAGTGTTTATTAAGAATACAACTAGTCTACAAAGTCACAGACTGCACTTCATGTAGAAAACAGTGCCATACCATCCACAAAAGGGGAACAAGAGAATTCAAATTCAACAAAGACATAAATAAACTTTTAAAAGACATATCTACTGCAGGAGGTCAATGATACTATGCTCAAAAGTTTTACCCTACAAAATCCTGACAATATTATATCCTTCTTTTTCTCTCATTTCTAAGCATTGTCTAACTAACCAAAAAACAAGCTGACCAAATTGAATTACCTGCATTGACAAATAACCAACTCAATTTACAGCATGTTTGGTTCACGTGTTAGAACAACTTTTTCTTATCTTATCTTTTCCTCTCGCCAACCAAACAGAGCATTACAAAAGCTATAACTCCAATTCCAAATCAATATATACACATAAGACAACACAAAGCAGTATATATATACAAAATGTGTGTGTACCGTGTACGTGTATATACATATATAGAGAGAAAAAGAGAGAGAGACCTGGACATCGCTGGGTTGGAAATATATGAAGAGGAAATACCCAGCAACAAGACCAATAGAAATTCCAAATCCAAATCCACAAAAACCAAATATGGTACTGAAGAAACCCATCTCAAATCTCCTTCCAAAAAGCCAAACAAAAACTTTCTCACGAACCAAACAACCCCAGAACACAATTTTCTCGCCCTCTCTCGTCTACTCAGAAAAATTCCAGAAAACAAGAAAAACCCATTTCCAATCTCCTCGAGTTCTCCTCAGATCACTGATCCACCGCCCAAATAAACCAATATAAAATAATATAATATAATGCAATCAACTAAAATAACATAATATAATAATAAAATATAATGGCTTATATGTCCTTGTCGCTTGAGATTTAAATGCAAAGCACAGAGAAAGAGTAAGGTGAACAGATGGTGGCAAAGCAGAGACGGAGAGACAACGCAAAGCACAATTTCTTTTCTTATCCCTTAATTATAATTAAAAAATATTATTAAATAAGTTTAGCTTTGTAAATATCAACCAGGACACGAATTCTTTGGCGAGTTGCTTCGGGCTAGTGGAGAGGCAATCGGATGGCGTCAGGTACGGTGAGATTGTACACGTGGAAGCATATAATTTGGTGGAGCATCAAAAAAGGTCAAAGTGAGATACGTATATCTTTTTGAGATTGTCAAGGGTAAAGTGGAAATAAAAATAGAAAGGCACTTGGCTAGGGTGCTTTCGTGGACTGGGTAATGATTTGGTGGGTTCAGGTCTACGTTTGCACTTGCAGGAAGCTAAAGCCTTCGACACGTGTTGGACGTTAAGTGGGTTGGGGGCCTTTTTGGATACTGACGGTTAACTGAACTAACATACCAGATAGCGACGTCCAGCAGGGACGTGAGATACGGCTTTAAATCATAATAAAAAAAATTGAAAACTTTTGCTTTTGTCCCATAAACTACAGTGCTTTTACATTTTTTTTCTTATGAACAAATAATTATGATACTTGACTTCATTGATTACCATTTTATGATAACAATATCACTTCCGTCGGTCAAAGAAATTAAAATTAAATGTTAACAATCATATGTTATTTAAAATTTTTTTTTTTTCACTTTTACCCTCACTTCAGACCAAAAAAATGACATTAATACCCTCATAAACCCTAATCCAACACATGAAAATAATTCAAAAAAAGAGCAAAAATGAAAAAAAAAAAAAAAAAAAAAAAATTAAATGACACATAACTATTGATCGTTAATTTTAACTCATTTGACTGACGAAATGGGTTTTTCGTTATAAGATGATAGTTTGATAGGGTCATATGTCATAGTTGGTATTTCATGGAAGGAAAATGCCCAGACAATATAGTTCATGGGGACAAAAAATAATTACCTCTTTTAATTACTTTTGTAATTATATTTTTAACTTTTTTAAATTACCATCTTTAAAAGTTTACAATATTGATTTTCCTGTTCAATTTTCTGTTCGGTGGTCATAAGTATGGCTGTAAAGAGGCAGATTAATAGGCTTTCCGCTGCATAAATATGAGGGATTAACGTCCCCAAGTTGATGTGTCTTACTCAGTTGTCTTTTTGGCTCCATATGCACAATACGGTCTAGACTGTTCGAACATTTTATTGGACAAGTGGACTTCACAAGGACACTTTCACAGTTGTCTATTCAAATTGCAAATAATATATAATATCGGCTGACAATTGTACTAGAGCTGAATCCCACCCCAAAAGCCTTCGTTGAACAATTGGGCTGAAATCATTGTCAGTCAATATCTGTACGTTTAAAATTCAACTATTACGCATTTACTGTCTAGGGAGGAATTTTCAATCATTTGTATTTAGATTTTGAGAGGACAAAAGGTAAACGATTTTGTTGATCTACACAATGAGCATATTTGATGGAAAACAAATTTTTCAATAATAGAGTGGATCAAGTTATAAATATTTAAGATTTTTGGGGAAAGAAAGGTGAACATGCCAAATATCATCACCTGATTCGAGATCAATTAAAAAAAATAAAAAATAAAAAAATAAAAAAAAAACCCTAATTCGAGGTCTAAACTCTAAAGTGAAAATTGCTTAAAAAGAAAAACCAATGCTTAACATCCAACACATGCTATAGTGAGGTGGTACGAGCTGAATAGGACATGGATGCTGAATTGTTTTCTACTTTCTTGTTTGTGTTTTGGATTTGAATTTTTCATGGACGGATTCTTTCAACTGAGTTAGGCTAATTTTTTCCAATTTAGTATATAAAATTATCATGTGTGTGAGAAGAACACGATTTTAATATAAACATGTGCTCAAGGAACAAGACAATTTTATAGATTCGATAAGATAAAATCTTTCAACTCAATTTTGAGAAATAAACTTCGACATTTTTCATGGGTTGATTTTGAGTTGTAGAGTTTTTATTAAGCACCCAGCACTTGTACAAGAATATGGGTGAGACACCAAAGGCCTCTTAAAAAACTAAGGCCATGTTTGATTCACGAAATAAACTTCTATAATGAAATGTCACCATTTTTTTTATTATTTAGTAATAGCTTATTTATAGGAATAGAAGTAGCTTTTTATTAGGAATAACTACAAAGGTGAATACTCATTCCCCAATAAAATTGAGAGGAATGTGTATTACTAGAGAAATACACAATTTTTTTTTTTTTTTTTTTTTTTTTAAAAAAAAGCTCATATTATTTTTATTTTTTCAAACTTCAAAAAAAAAAAAAAAAAACTGAAAATGTTGATTTCAGTGGATGGTTCCATTACAAAGTTACACCACCCTTAGTACATTTGGAGGTGGCCAAGACTACACTCGGGGGTGGTATGCATTGGGGGTGGTCAGCCACCCATTTCAAGACCACTGATACATTTGGGGGTGCCCAATACCACTCCTAAGGCTCTGATCCGAGTGTGGTCTTGACCACCCCCCATGTCAATGAGGTGGTATGCATTGGGGGTAGTCGGCTATCCATTGAATACCTAAGTTTATATGGTTTTTTTATAAATAATAATAATAATAATAAATTTTTATATAATTTGATTTTTTAAAAAAGGTTTATTTGTAATTGTAGTTAAGTTCCAATTAGAACATATGTATTTTTACCAAATTAATGAATAAGAATAACTATTATATTCTACCCTCATCCATTTCCAATAATAACTATTATTCTCCTAGCATAATACTAATTATGCATACCAAACAACACCTAATGGGTCAATTACACTTACCTTATCAATTACCACACATTTACACATTTGCCTCACGAATACTTGTCACACTTAATCTCCTTAAACTACATTTTATTGGAAAAAAAAAAAAACATTTTGTTAGGCCAACTCATCAAACCAGACAGGAAAATAAAAAAAGAAAGTGAGATTCATGTGATCTTTTTCCCATGAAATCACGAAAATACACTCAAATAAAAAATACAAGAAATTAAAAACTATTAAAAAACTTAAAAGAAACGAAAAAAAAAAAACAACAAACAAAAAACAAAAGAAAGACAGGTGATCATTGGGTGCACTGTCTATCAACCTCCATACGATCAGCAAGAAGAAATAAGAGAGGTGCCCCAGCCACTCCAAATCATTTAGGGTGGTCCAACTACCACTCATAGAGTGTTAGAGGATGGCCATCACCCTGTTTTTGTTTTTGTTTTTATTTATTTTATTGTATTTTAATTTATTTTTAGTTCTTGAATTTTAGGATTTATTTTCTATTTCATTTTATTTTGATTTTTTTGATTTTTTGATTTTTTTTTTTAACTTTGAGGGTATTTATGTAAATTTAGTTTATAAATGAAGGTTATTTTCATCATTTTACATTAAAAATGGGCATACGAGTGTCATGTATGCGTTTTCCCGTCTTATTTAACACACTCAACTACCAAAATATCTTTTTTGGCCAACAATTGATGTAGAGATTGTTTGAATATTGTTTTTATCATTTATCTATCATTTCAGTTAAATATTATGTTTGTTAAGTTTATGTATTGAATGGAATTGTTCAAATATTAATTAAACGCTAAAATGTACCATTTTCTATTACTTCCCCAATGAGAAAACTTGTAATTTAACAGACCCACTTAGTGGCTATGCCAAACAATACACAAATGGACTCCACCTAGTCTACTTAGGCTTTGGTTGTCATTTTATGCATCTTATGGTAAAAGATTATGCACTAAGTTGGACAAATCCTATTCTATCAATCTTTAAGAGAAGGAAAAGTACTATTATCAGTCAACAAGCTATTGATTATGACCAGCTAACTTTCACCAATAAAAATATCAACATGAGTATCTAGCCTCAATTGTGTTCTTCCTTCACAATCCAGCAACACTAAAGCTCAAAACCCAAAACTCAAAATCCTTTAGTTGGCGTGTCTGCAATAGTTTTATGGTTACAACCCTTGGCAAAATATATATGCTTTATGTGTTATAATGGCAACTAGTAATCATTTTACTTTTTTTTTTTTTTTTAATTAAAAGAAATAAATGAGTAGTAATTGCATCCAACCTTGAAGAAGTGAATCGGGCTTGAGCTTTGGTCCAATTCCGGTATGGGACACGTGTTTCAATCCCAATAATTAAAATTGGACCTAAATCAAACCTTAAAGAAGTACCATTTACATTACAAGGTTATGAATAATTATGCTAACAAATTTCTATTGCGTTTAGAATGTCATTGGCAATCAACCTAGTAGGTTTTGCTATATCGTAGAAAGGCTGCGATGCTCACTTGTTCTAGACCTATATGCTTAGAACATATGAGCTCTGTAACCTTTTTTAGATCTTTAGACGTCTCCCAAATTCAAAAGTCATATAACATAAAACCATATATGTATATGCATATATCATATAAATGTATGGTAAAAGTCGAATTGGGAGGTCACAAAATTCCAATATATAGGGCCAAAGCCGACGAGGCAGAGGCCCAAGAGAACAAAAAGTAATGGGTTAGGAGTTTGCCTCTTTTGGTATTAGAAAAGCTCAAAAGGAGTGAAGCCTTCTCAAGTAGCACACCGTGCGAAAGAAAGCAGCAATTAGCCAAACAAGTTTGACGAGTAATTTTAAAAGTTTATTTTAAGTCTCTTTAAGAATGATGTTATTATTAAAATTATTATTTGATCAAAATTTAATAATGATTAATTATAAATTCAATGGTAATTTTAATAATCACATTATTTTTGGAGAGACTCAAAAGGAACTTATAGCATTAGACCCTATTGAAATATGTGGTGACCCCTTGAAGTCATTTCACCCGAGAGAGACGCACAATGCGGAGAAGCATGAATTAAGATCTCCTCCGATTGAAGAGAAATTTGAGATTCTCAAATTGTTAATTGCGGCCCTTCATTTTAAATTCAATGGTTTATAAAATGTCAGTTATTTTTGTATAACTAATGCATTAAATATTAACTTTTATTTTACCGAAATTTAAATAATTTTTAAGATCATTAAATTTAAAATAAAAAGTCACAATTAACCGATAGAGAATTTTTTAATTTTACTCCAATTAGAGGGATCCGGATCCGGAGAAGCATTCACCGCCATGGAAGCTCCTCATCGCATCCCATCCCACATGACAAAAATCTATTTATTTATTTTACACACACACATCAAATAAATAAAGAAAAAGAAAATTTAAAAAATATATAAAAGGTCGTCCCGTCCTTTATTCGTTCGTCACTTTAGGGTTTTCATTGTGGAAAGACTCTCTTTCTCTCTCTCTTGTTCTGTAATTCAACCCTAAATTCGCAAGCCTTTTGAAAAAATTGGTTGATGCAGTCCGTAAATTGTATAGATTCTAAGCGATATTTTCCCATCAATCGTTAATTTCTTTGGTTCTTGTGTGGCTGATTGGAATTCCAATTCCACTTCGAAGAAGAAGAAGAAGAGGAATATAGGGTCTGCTCCAGCTGATTCGATAGCAGAGCTTCGATCGTTTCGAGAATCCGGTGCGGGCAGATGCAGCGTGGGAGCGGATCTTGGAGTGAGTCGTGATCGCCCCGCCCGCCCAGGGGTGGCCGGAGCGAGCGTCGAACCCTAAGGTTTGGTCGCTTTTGTATGGAAACTCGGAGCCGGAAGCGGGCGGAGGCCACGTCAGCAGCGCCCTCTTCTTCCTCCTCCGGTCCCACCACCCGTTCCTCCAAGCGCGCACGCCTACTCTCATCCGCCGCCACGTCATCTGCCTCCTCTGCCGCTCTCTCATTGATCTCCACTCGCTCCCGCTCTGCAGCCTCTGTCAAAGCTAACGACCACCCTATGGACCCCACCACCGAGTCCTCTGGGTCCCGCCGCCGTGGCCGAAACTCGGATAACAGAGACAATTCCGAGAAAGGAAAGGAAAAGGAGCACGAGATTAGGGTTAGGGATAGGGATAGGGAAAGAGAAAGGGATAGGGATAACGAGCGGAGCTTGGGGCTGAACGTCGATGCGGGCTGCGACGATGATGACAACGATAGCGAGGGCGGTGGAGTCGGAATTCTTCACCAGAATCTGACCTCGGCTAGCAGCGCCCTCCAGGGGCTGCTGCGGAAGCTCGGGGCGGGGCTTGACGATCTTTTGCCGTCGTCGGCAATGGGCTCGTCGTCGGCCTCGCACCAGAGTGGGCGGCTTAAGAAGATTCTGTCTGGGCTGAGGGCCGACGGCGAGGAGGGGCGGCAGGTCGAGGCACTGACGCAGCTCTGTGAGATGCTTTCCATTGGAACCGAGGAGTCGCTGAGCACATTTTCCGTCGATTCGTTCGTACCTGTGCTCGTTGGGTTGCTGAATCACGAGAGCAATCCTGATATAATGCTCCTAGCGGCGAGGGCGCTTACGCATCTGTGCGATGTGCTTCCTTCGTCCTGCGCCGCGGTGGTGCATTATGGCGCGGTTTCCTGCTTTTGCGCTAGGTTGCTTACAATTGAATATATGGACTTGGCTGAACAGGTTGGTTTTTTTCTCTATGAAATGATTTGGATTATTAGGGAATTTGATCATTTCTCCTGCTTTGTTGTATATAGTTATAACTGTTATTGCTTTAGAGTGGAAGCGAAAAAATTTGTGACCTTAGAATCATATATGTGAAACTTATGGAGCATTGCTCAAGTAATGCATTATAAATTTGAAATTTTATATTAAGGAGCATGGGTATTCTGCTTTATTAGATATGGTTGTGACTATGTCAGTTTAGAGTGGAACTGAACAAACTATGCCCTTAAAATTATGTGAAGCTAATGGAGCATTGCTTAGGTGCTGCATTATGATATTTATGCTTGTTATGATGTTTAACAGTCTCTACAAGCCTTGAAGAAGATATCTCAGGAACACCCGACTGCCTGTTTGCGAGCTGGTGCTCTTATGGCTGTGCTTTCGTATCTGGATTTCTTTTCCACAGGAGTTCAGGTAACTTAATTAGTGGAATTTGAAACCAATAAGTTGGTTCCTTCGGTTGAGAAGAAGGACCCATTTTGCATTTTGGATCTCAATTGAGAAATTCTCATTTTTTTTTGTACTTTTGTCCCAGCGAGTGGCATTGTCTACGGCTGCAAATATGTGCAAGAAACTCCCTTCAGATGCAGCTGACTTTGTGATGGAAGCTGTTCCCCTGTTGACTAACCTTCTTCAGTATCACGATTCGAAGGTAATAGTAATTACTTAATAGTTTGTGAATTGAGGATTTCCCTTCTGGGTATAATTCCTGCTTATCATGTTGCATTGTGTTATGTTTGTAGGTGTTGGAGCATGCTTCTGTTTGTTTGACTCGAATTGCTGAAGCATTTGCATCATCTCCGGATAAATTAGATGAACTTTGCAATCACGGTCTGGTTACTCAAGCTGCCTCGCTTATTTCCACCAGCAATTCTGGAGGTGGACAGGCATCTCTCAGTGCTCCTACATACACGGTAAATGCAATTTGATCCTTGCAATTTGATGCTTATATATATTGGAGGGCCATTCTTGGTAGTTGGGATTAAGGCTTTAGCTAAATTGAGATGAGTTTATGTATATTGGAGGGTTCCAATTTTGACTTATTTGGCATGCAGGGTTTAATACGACTTCTTTCCACTTGTGCAAGTGGTTCTCCTTTGGGATCCAAAACTTTGCTTCTCCTGGGTATCAGTGGTATCCTTAAAGATATTTTAGCGGGGTCAGGCATATCAACTAATGCTTCGGTTTCACCTGCTTTAAGTAGACCAGCGGAGCAGGTATTGCTGTTATTTAGTGGCTTTTATTATAGCTGGATAGGTTTGTTTTCATTGCAATATTGGTATATAAAAAGGATTGCAATTCTCAGCCATTTTTTAAGCAATGTGAAATTCTACTTGACTTATACTCATTATGATATAAAATGATTACAGAACTTGTTTTTATTGTTTTTTCTGGCTGATATTAATGTTTTTTATATGTGGTTGTTGTGTTCTTTATTTTAGTTGTCATAAATATACTGAAGGGTTTATATCAGAGTCTTTGAACCTTGCAATTACCTTTTTAACATTGAGATTTTGAATTTTTCTGATTTTCAATCAACTATGTAGATTTTTGAGATTGTCAACCTTGCAAATGAGCTTCTCCCTCCATTGCCGCAAGGAACCATCTCCCTCCCATCTAGCTCCAATTTATTTGTGAAAGGATCTGTTGTTAAGAAGTCTTCTGCTGGCAGTTCTGGGAAACAGGAAGACACAAATGGAAATGTTCCTGAGGTTTCAGCACGTGAGAAATTATTAAATGATCAGCCTGAACTTCTTCAGCAATTTGGAATGGATCTCCTTCCCGTTCTAATACAGGTAAGTTTTTGGTGCGCCTAACTAGTTTCTGATTTGTACTTGGTTTAGTTAGTGAGTAATAGTGTTTGTTTATTTTTCAATCAGATCTATGGTTCTAGTGTGAATGGCCCTGTTCGTCACAAATGTCTTTCAGTGATTGGAAAATTGATGTACTTCAGTACTGCAGAGATGATTCAGTCTTTATTAAGTGTGACAAACATATCAAGGTATCCAACTTTAATTGATTAAGATTTCTTCATATGCTCACAGTATACTGTGTGCAAAAAATACTTATTCTCACTTCATCATTTGGCTTTGCTATCATAGTTTCTTAGCAGGTGTTTTAGCATGGAAAGATCCACATGTCTTGATTCCCGCCCTTCAAATTGCTGAGATTCTGATGGAAAAGCTTCCTGGGACTTTCTCCAAGATGTTTGTTAGAGAAGGTGTGGTACATGCTGTGGACCAACTTATTTTAGCTGGTAATCCAAATCCTGCAGGGTCATCTTCTGCTGAGAAGGAAAATGAGTCTGGCCCTGGAACATCATCACGCTCTAGGCGTTATAGAAGACGGAGTGGAAGCACGAATCTAGATGGAGGTGCTTCAGAAGAATCTAAGAATCCTGGTTCAGTAAATATTGGATCGCCTCCAAGTTCGGTGGAAATTCCTTCTGTCAATTCCAATCTTCGTATGGCAGTCAGTTCATGTGCTAAAGCTTTTAAAGACAAGTACTTCCCTTCAGAGCCTGGTTCTGTTGAAGTTGGAGTTACAGATGATCTTCTACATTTAAAGAATCTTTGCATGAAATTGAATGCCGGTGTTGATGACCAAAAGACTAAAGCAAAGGGGAAATCT